>NW_021186716.1:0-993 GCF_002162155.2 Triticum dicoccoides
TGGTGCTCAAAACGCTTTTGGAGCCCCGGTTCTAAGCTGTAAAGCATGCCGCACTGAACGAGGGAGTAATCATCAGCACGAGACTGCCAAGCATTCATAATGTCTTGGTTCTCTGGGACGGGAGCGTCACCTAGCGGTCCTTCTAGGACATATTGTTTCCTGGCAGCTATGAGGATGATCCTCAGGTTCCGGACCCAGTCCGTATAGTTGCTGCCATCATCTTTCAGCTTGGTTTTCTCTAGGAACGCGTTGAAGTTCATGTTGACATTAGCGTTGGCCATTGATCTACAAGACATATTTGCAAAGGTTTTAGACTAAGTTCATGATAATCAAGTTCTAATCAAATTATGAACTCCCACTTAGATTAGACATCCCTTTAGTCATCTAAGTGTTACACGATCCGAGTCGACTAGCCCGTGTCCGATCATCACGTGAGACGGACTAGTCATCGTCGGTGAACATTTTCATGTTGATCGTATCTTCCATACGACTCGTGTTGGACCTTTCGGTCTCCGTGTTCCGAGGCCATGTCTGCACATGCTAGGCTCGTCAAGTTAACCCTAAGTGTTTTCGCTGTGTAAAACTGTCTTACACCCGTTGTATGTGAACGTAAGAATCCATCACACCCGATCATCACGTGGTGCTTAGAAACGATGAACTGTAGCAACGGTGCACAGTTAGGGGAGAACACTTCTTGAAATTTTATAAGGGATCATCTTATTTACTACCGTCGTCCTAAGTAAACAAGATGCATAATACATAATAAACATCACATGCAATTATATAGTTGTGACATGATATGGCCAATATCATATAGCTCCATTGATCTTCATCTTCGGGGCTCCATGATCATCTTGTCACCGGCTTGACACCATGATCTCCATCATCATGATCTCCATCATCGTGTCTTCATGAAGTTGTCACGCCAACGACTACTTCTACTTCTATGACTAACGTTTAGCAATAAAGTAAAGTAGTTTACATGACGTTATT
>NW_021186717.1:0-737 GCF_002162155.2 Triticum dicoccoides
AGGCCTCTTTTCAGCAGCCCAAAGGGCGGGAATTGGCGGCCTTTGGTCCCGGTTGGAGGCACCAACCGGGACTAAAGGGTGGGCATTGGTACCAGTTGGTGCCACGAACCGGTACCAATGCACCCCCTTTAGTCCCGGTTGGAGCCACCAACCGGGACCAAAGGCCCCTGTGCTGCCCGCGTCGCGACCAAAGTTTAGTCCCACCTCGCTAGTTGAGAGGGGCGCGCAGTGGTTTATAAGCCCCACTGCCGCACCCCTCTCGAGCTCCTCTCCACTGCAGGCTTACGGGCCTACTTGCTACTGCATTGCCTGATGGGCCTTCTGGGCCTACTGCGGGCCTGAATCCTGGCCCATAGTAGGGTTTCAAGTCGTTTTCAGGCCGTGGGGGCCCAGTAGGAGGCATTTTTTTTGTTTTTTTGTTTTCCTTACTTATTGTTGCTATTTTTATTTTTTTGTTTTGTTTTCTGCATTATTTATTTTCTTTTGTTTTTTGCTTTATTTTTTAATTCTTTTTGCTTTCAGTTTTAAGAAAATTATAAACTTTCTGTTAGTGCCATTACTTTTCAAATTTGAAAACACTTTTTTTGTTTTTTTGTTTTCTTTCTTGCTTTATTTATTTTATGTTCTTTCTACTTACAACAAAATACTTATTGCTGTTTTTTTGTTTTGTTTTCTGCATTATTTATTTTCTTTTGTTTTTTGCTTTATTTTTAATTCTTTTTTCTTTTAGTTTTAGG
>NW_021186718.1:0-971 GCF_002162155.2 Triticum dicoccoides
GATTCTAGAAACAATCCATATTGCTTTCGGATCTGAATTAGGAGGTATACCCAACTGTTTTGGGTTTCCTATGAAGATGCATTTTATCCGCTTTGGGTTCGAGCTTATCAACCTGAAACTTTTTCATATAAGCGTCGCAGCCCCAAACTTTTAAGAAACGACAACTTAGGTTTCTCTAAACCATAATTCATACGGTGTCATCTCATCGGAATTACGTGATGCCCTATTTAAAGTGAATGTGGTTGTCTCTAATGCCTAACCCATGAACGATAGTGGTAATTCGATAAGAGACATCATGGTACGCACCATATCCAATAGGGTGCAACTATGATGTTCGGACACACCATCACATTATGGTGTTCCAGGCGGTATTAATTGCGAAACAATTTCCACAATGTCTTAATTCCGTGCCAAACTCGTAATTCAGATATTCATCTCTATGATCATATCATAGATATTTTTATCCTCTTATCACAACGATCTTCCAACTTCACACTGAAATTACTTGAACCTTTCAATAATTCAGACTTGTGTTTCATCAAGTAAATATTCTCAACATCTACTCGAATCATCTGTGAAGTAAGATCATAACGATATTCACTGCATGCCTCAGCACTCATTGGATTGGACACATCAAAATGTGTTACTTCCAACAAGTTGCTATCTTGTTCCATCTTACTGAAAATGAGGCTTTTCAGTCATCTTGCCCATGTGGTATGATTTGCATATCTCAAGTGATTCAAAATCAAGTGAGTCCGAACGATCCATTTGCATGGAGTTTCTTCATGCATATACACCAATAGACATGGTTCGCATGTCTCAAACTTTTCAAAAACGAGTGAGTCCAAAGATCCATCAACATGGAGCTTCTTCATGCGTTTTATACCATTATGACTTACATGGCAGTGCCACAAGTAAGTGGTACTATCATTACTATCTTATATCTTTTGGCATGAAAATGTGTATCCCTA
>NW_021186719.1:0-1123 GCF_002162155.2 Triticum dicoccoides
TCTGAATTTTTTTTTCTCTTTTTCTTTGCACTTTTTTTCCTCTTTTTTTTTTTGCTCCGCAACAAATTTTTTTCGAAAAAGTCTACAAATGGTCTAAAAACTGCCTAGCCAGAATTTTCCAGACTTAGTTTTTTTTTTGAAATTGGAACTATTTTTCTTCTGCGGATGGCTCGGAAGTTGGGGAGTCCTTCTCTGTCACGACTCGGAGTGTCGCGTGATCTGGAAATCGAGAACAATGCAACAATTACTGGACTCGGACTAGGACCGGTGGCGGAGATGAATCTGGTGGAACTCGGACTGGTGGCGGAGATGAATCTGGTGGAACACGGACAGGTGGCGGATATATGTTGCAGGTGAACTCGGATTGGCGTGATGGCGGCGGATATGTGGTGGCGTATATGGATTCGGATTGGCGGTGAATATGTGGTGGTGGTATATGGCAACAGCGACGATGATGATGCGGTGGTGATATATGGCTGCGGCGACGTGACAACCTGTGAACAGAACTCGAAACTCTAAAAGACTAGACGCTAAGACCAGCAACTGGACACGACGATGCAACCGCAAAGTCAACAAAGCAAATACATAAAATATTATGCAAGGCTCAGATTGGTTCGGATGGGATGAACTAACCCTAATTTGTTTTTGGCTTTTTCGTGGACTATAGGTATGAAGAACAGACTCGATCTAAACTACGAAAAACTGTAAAATCTCACCGAGCAACCTGGAAATCTGATACCACTTGATAGAGGCAAAGGTGTCCCGTCTTTCGATGAGATGATGGATATCGCTTTGGTGGAAGTCGACTTTGACGATCCGACTACGAACGTGCGAGGACGTCACGCCTTAGCAATCGCTAAACCAACTCCGAGAGGTTATTGACCACGCCGGAGCACGATCAACCTGACCACGAGGGTCTGTTTCCTGCGAGCAAACGAAGAACAAGCAAGAAACTAAGATTGCAATCTGGATATTGCGAATATAAGATGAAAGCTTTATTGATCAAGGTGGGGTTCTGTGACGCCTTTGTCTGGTCGTTGAACACAAACGAAGTACGCGAAGTTGCAGCTATGGCGAACTTTTAATCTAAACAAAACCCAAAGTCTAAACGGTGCCCTAAAGG
>NW_021186720.1:0-963 GCF_002162155.2 Triticum dicoccoides
ATCTTCGGGGCTCCATGATCATCTTGTCACCGGCATGACACCATGATCTCCATCATCATGATCTCCATCATCGTGTCTTCATGAAGTTGTCACGCCAACGACTACTTCTACTTCTATGGCTAACGCGTTTAGCAATAAAGTAAAGTAATTTACATGGCGTTCTTCAATGACACGCAGGTCATACAAAAAATAAAGACAACTCCTATGGCTCCTGCCGGTTGTCATACTCATCGACATGCAAGTCGTGAATCCTATTACAAGAACATGATCAATCTCATACATTACATATATCATTCATCACATCCTTTTGGCCATATCACATCACATAGCATACCCTGCAAAAACAAGTTAGACGTCCTCTAATTGTTGTTGCATGTTTTACGTGGCTGCTATGGGTTTCTAGCAAGAACGTTTCTTACCTATGCATGAACCGCAACGTGATATGCCAATTGCTATTTACCCTTCATAAGGACCCTTTTCATCGAATCCGATCCGACTAAAGTGGGAGAGACAGACACCCGCCAGCCACCTTATGCAACTAGTGCATGTTTGTCGGTGGAACCGGTCTCACGTAAGCGTACGTGTAAGGTTGGTCCGGGCCGCTTCATCCCACGATGCCGCCGAATCAAGATAAGACTAGTAACGGCAAGCATATTGAACAATATCGACGCCCACAACTACTTTGTGTTCTACTCGTGCAAAGAATCTACGCAATAGACCTAGCTCATGATGCCACTGTTGGGGAACGTAGCAGAAATTCAAAAATTTTCCTACGTAACACCAAGATCTATCTATGGAGAGACCAGCAACGAGTAGAAAGAGAGTGCATCTACATACCCTTGTAGATCGCTAAGCGGAAGCGTTCAAGTGAACGGGGTTGATGGAGTCGTACTCGTCGTGATTCAGATCACCGATGATCCTAGTGCCGAACGGACGGCACCTCCGCGTTCAACACACGTACAG
>NW_021186721.1:0-1275 GCF_002162155.2 Triticum dicoccoides
CGAGTGACTCGGCCTTCTTCCCTGGTATAACTCCATGGAAGCTCATGTTACTAGTGCTCAGTCGGGACATCGGAATGCCCATACCTTTCAATGTGTCTGCATATAATAAGTTCAGCCCACTTCCACCATCCATCAGCACCTTTGTCAGTCGAGTGCCTTCGACAACTGGATCGACCACCAAAGCTTGCCTCCCGGGGGTGGCAATATGAGTCGGGTGATCTGATTGGTCGAATGTGATGGGTGTTTGAGACCACTTCAGATAATTTGCCTTTGCTGGGGCAACCATGTTCACCTCTCGGTTAATCACTTTCAGTCGACTTCTGCTTTCCACATCTGCAAAGATCATCAGAGTGGAGTTGATATGCGGATATCCTCCCTCACTGTCCTCTTTGTCTTCGGCCTTGTCCGACTCCTTCTCCTTGTCCTTAGACTGTTTTCCCTGAAACTGCTGGATCAGGAGTCGACATTGGCGAGTGGTGTGCTTAGGGTAAATGATATTCCCCTCTTCATCTTTCTTCGTGTGAATGTGACATGGCATATCCATCACGTCATTCCCTTCTTTATCCTTTACCTTCTTGGGGTTCCAGGATCCTTTTGGTTTCCCCTTAAACTTTCCTTGAGTCACGGCCAGAGCCTCTCCAGGAGCTGCCGGTTCAGCCTTCCGCTTCTGTTTCCGACTGGTGTTTCCTTTTTCCGACTGACTCGGCTTGTGCTTGCCGCTTCGGAGTCGGTCTTCTTCTTCGCCGTTGGCGTACTTGGTAGCAATCTCCATCATCTGACTCAAGGTCATGTCACCGGTTCGACCAAATTTCAAACTCAGTTCTCTGTTCTTGACGCCGTCTTTGAAGGCGCATACTGCCTGATGATCAGAGACATTTTCCACAGTGTGATGCAAAGTGATCCACCTCTGAATATACTCTCTGAGAGTCTCATTAGTTTTCTGCACGCAGACTTGCAACTCTGTCAATCCCGCTGGTCGCTTGCAAGTCCCTTCAAACGTTCTGACGAACACTCGGGACAGATCTTCCCAAGTGTAAATGCTGCTAGGAGGTAATTGAGTCAACCATGCCCTGGCAGAACCTTCCAACATGAGGGGCAAATGCTTCATGGCCACCTCGTCGTTCCCACCACCGATCTGAACTGCCACTCGGTAGTCTTCGAGCCAAGTTTCAGGCTTAGACTCACCAGTGAACTTGCTGACTCCTGTTGCCAACCTGAAATTGGGGGGGATAACTGCGGCTCTGATAGCTCTGCTGAAACATTCAGGACCAGAAA
>NW_021186722.1:0-3910 GCF_002162155.2 Triticum dicoccoides
CACAAAGTCCAATGTATGATCCTTTACACAATCGGCAATGTGTTTGTGTTAAGCCAAGTCACCAAGGCCTATGCTATTCCAGAACATGCCTCTCATGATGAACCAACATTATGTTTAGAGACCTTTGCCTTCTTAGAAGAGCGCCCTCTTTTCTTCTCTGAGTTAGATTTGTTCTTGCGCACCGCCGCGACAAATTCAAAAAGCGTAGTGTCGCGCACAGTATCATCAAGGTCTACTTCAGTGGTGTCTTTAACCAAATGAGAAAGAAGCTTGCCGTCATGATTGGCATCAACATCCTCATCCTCCTCATCTGACATGAGAGGGTCGACAAAACTCAGTAACTTCGGAGCAACCATTAGTCGGTCGAACTCCACTTGTTTTAGAGCCTTGACCAAAAAATCTATCTCATTCTCATTACGTCCTAGTGACACCCCAAGTCTAGTGATATTTGAAGATACTTTGTAATTATCAAAAGACATAAAAGATTTGCGAGAGGGGGTACCTCCGAAGTCGAGGTTGCTAGCAGCAGTCCTACACATGGCCTTCACCATAGAGTCCTCGTCGGTGGCCGCTGATCCGTCAGTCCTGACAGGATGACACCTACTATGCCTCTGCGATGAATGAGTAACATCACCCTCAGAGCCCATCTCATCCACTCCGAGAGGCGTAGTAGACTGTTGCGGCGATGAAGAAGAAGATAGTGGGGGATGATCCTCAGCCTCCTCAAGTACGGAACCCCCCCTGTGGCGGAGGAGTAGATGATAACGTGCATAGCTCCGCCATGGAAGACTCCTGGCTAGCTCGAATGGACGGGGAGAAGATCACACCATGCCTAGTCGGAGAGGCAGGAGTGGGCGATGATGACGGTGATGGAGCGGTCCCCTCCGGTAAGGGGCGCACATGACTCCCCATGTGCACTACTAGGGAAAAGCCTAGCAGCAGTGCGGGTTTTAGGCCTATCAATAGTGCGGGACTATGCCCTACTGATAAGGCGCTACAGCTAACGTGTAGCAGTAGCTCCTGTCGTCCCACACTACTGCTATACATGGATAGCTGCAGCGCGCTTCAGTGAAGAGCGCTACTGATATTATCTGCAGCGCTTTTTACGGAGAAGCGCTACTGGTAAGGCGATGCTACTACTAACTTTCCCCCCCTCGCTACTACTAGTTTTATTAGTTTTCATATTTGTTTTGTATTTGAATAGGCTTTATACAATAATCTTTAGCATATCATACACATACAAATGTAATCATAGCATATACATACAATTAGTCTCATCAAATCATGTCATCATCATAATCATCATCCAACACAAAGTGGTCTCTCGTCATCATCTCGAAAATAGCGATACAAGTCCTCGGTTACTTGCAAATACATCGTCATCCATCTAAACAATGGTATACGCGAGAAGAGCTATCACTTTGAGTACATGAGTTCGTATCCCTCTCTCGCATTAGCGTGAACCTAAACTAACTACTTCCTGTCGCTCAGAAACCGGAAACTGGTAACACCTAGGCCTGACACTCCGGCCACTCGTCGTATATATACTCCTGGCGTAGCACTTCTTCGCCATCGATGATCTATGCACCTGCATCGTCACATGAGTCGATGATATGCAACATATATAGTTGAGAAACAGAAAGAGACAGACTTGGCAAAAATAGAAACAACATATCATAAGCATAAATAACAAAGTTCATCGTACCCAAAATGCCCTAACTAGAGTGATCTTCGCTAGTCGAGGAGGAGGACGGTTTAATTACATCACAAATAAAGTTTCACTGCGCATAACTCAAAGTTTTGTCATACAGAAAGTATGGACTAAACAGACACATTGTCATATATCGACAATCACTCCAACATGTCGTGCCATCATCGAAGTCAGGGAGATAGTCCTCGAGCTTAGTGAAAGGCTTCATGTCGAGACGCTGAGAGGCTATCCATGTTCGGACGTCTTCCCGCAACATTTGTCCTTCTTCGTAGAACATCCCTGTTTTTTGGATGACCTCCTTCATGATGATTTGGGCAAGTTTGCGCTGGATGTGATAGAACTTAGCTCGAAGTGGATGATCCTCGATATCTCCTACGTTCTTTGCCCATTGCAGAATATGGGCATCGCCGGATCTAGGTGACATGCGAAGGTTCTGGTGATCCCGTCTGTACTCCAGCATGTGGTGTAGGACATAGAATCCATCATTAAGAGAATTGTTCGGTTGCTGGATGCATCAGAAGTAGGTCTTATGGGAAAAGGCGACCCTGCCGCCCCTTCTCTTCTTGTCCCTGACCAGTCCACCCCTTGCATGGTAGTAAAACATAGCACTGTCGAGAACATCCTTGATGTGGGTGTAATCCTTTTTGTGAATGTTCTTCGACGAGTCCAAGTAAAGAGCGTGGGGAATTGGGGGTATAGGATGATGAGGACGGCGCGCTCGCCGCTGCGCAAAATAAGTACACCTCAAATTACTTAGCCTCCACCGTGCAAATGAATGATTGAAATCGAAGGAAGGATAGGAACGCGGATGACTTACACGGGATGATAAGGCACGAGAATCGCCCCCTTGTCCTTATTGGCGAGCATGAAATTGACGACGTATTCCCTCGCGTATACACGGTGCTCTGCGCAGACTCCTAAGAAGCCCTCGTGCATGTAGTACGGGTCAGCGACACAGATATGAGATATCTGCTCAACCCCGATGATGTAGTTCATGTGCAAGGCATAAAGGCGGACAAACGTAAAATCCAGCTTCTTCACGTGAAACATGTCGAATATGTAATCAAATCGGAGGAAGAACTTATTCGCGGGGAAGCTGTCGACGTACGACTTTGCCGCGGAATGTTGACCACGTAGAGTGGGTATCCTAGATCTGTCGAGGCGATGAGGCCTTTCTCTACCCGCAACACATCGTCATGAAGTCTCCTCAGATCGCCGAATCTGGCCTGTAGCGCTGTTGCAGGTAGGATTGGTTGACCTGGGATATGCCATTTATCCGCATCGGGGATATCTATACGGTCCTGTAGCCGAGGCTGCTGAGGCGGCTGGATCATAGAATCAGATTTTTTGCCTTTCCTCGCTCTCTTCCTAGACTTCTTTACTACCGGAAGGTCGTCCATAATACGTTGAGACGGCAATTCAGGTACCGAGTCATGACGCTCAAACCCAGAGGAGGCGCCAGTATAGACATATTGTTCAGCGCCACCGTCGTCCTCGTCCTCATCCATGGCGAAGTCATCAGCAACTAATGGAGCCTCCTCCTTACCCCATCCGCTATCACCCAACCCGACACCCGACGCTAATTGGGTAGGTGGGGTGTTGATGTTCATACCTTACTGAGGCTGCGTGCTCGTGGGTGTGCTCCCGACTGCCTCCAGACGAAGCAGACTCTTTGGCCACAACAGGACCCACCCATTGCAACAATCACCAAGCCGCCGCGGTGTCTCCTCGTCATCCACCAGTAGTGTTGGAGGAGGCAAATTCTCGTGGCCCGGTTCGACACTGGCCACGGAAACCTTGAAGACGTTCGGGGGGATCGGCCGGCTGTGGAACAATGGTTCCTTCGGCTCCATTATTGTCGCCTTCCCCACGTCCACCTTCTGGTCGTCGATGGTGTACAATATGGTGCACGGGGTTTCGTTGGCCTGCAAAGAAAAGTCTGCGACGTGAGACATCCGAAAGGCCAGGAAAACGGGAGATTATACATTTATATTGAAGGGGGCCGATGTGACAGATACCGTGAGGGCGTCGAGCTCAGCCAAAGATGAAGCACCGGCGAGCACGTCCGGTGCGGGAGCCCGTGCGGGAGCAGGTGCGGGAGCCGGTGCGGGAGGAGGTGCGGGGGCCGGTGCGGGAGCAGGTGCTCCCAAGAAGTCAGCAAGGGGAAAGTCCTCTGCATTTTTTTCTGGATTTTCCATT
>NW_021186723.1:0-923 GCF_002162155.2 Triticum dicoccoides
CAAGTCCACCCCCCTACGGTGGTGGTGGTGGCGGTGGCGGTGGTGGTGGTGGTGGTGGTGGTGGCGGTTCACCTACACCTCCGTCACGTCAGCCGACGCCGCCCCCCAGTCCACAACGTCCGGCGGGTGATCAGCCGCCGCCCCCCAGTCCTCGTCCGGCGGGTGATCAGACGCCGCCCCCCAATCCACCTCCGGCAAAGAAGCAGAAGCAGTCCTGGATTATTAACCCGGACCCTTATGTACCTAAGACCACAAAGGTACCGGAGCCATCACTGAAGCCTCTCCCCACAAGGCCTTGGGAACGTAGTGCCGAGGAAGTCGACGCGGCCGCGGCTGCTGATTTGGAGAAATGGAAGGCGGACTGCAAGAAGAAAAGAGAGCCCGAGCCCAAGCCAGTATTTTCTGATGAGCAAAAGAAGTGGGCTAAGTCATTTTTGAGCTCACCGTCCCAAGCCGCGAAGAATCTGCCTAACGACTATGCACGTGAACTTCGCAGGCAGGCACTCATGTTCAAGGAGAACAAAGAGTGGGAGAAGGCCGAAAGTAAAAAAAGCGGGAAACAAGTTGCCCAGCTCGGGGAACAAAGTAAACAATCGATTGCCCCGCTTATAGTGGAAGCCTTCTGTCCGGATGCCCCCGAGATCATACAAGCTGCGGCAGCACAGGGATTGACTGTAACGAGTGCCAGAGAACAAGCGGCCAACTTAGGTATTACTCTTCGTGAACTGTTAGGCCTTGATGAGGCGCCAGTGAAGGAGGTAGTAATTACATATGTCAAGAATGGGCCTCTCGTCGAGCCTGCGCAGGAAAAGGATCTACCTCCACAAATGAAAGGTCTGCTGAAATGGTACAAGGGTTACATAAAAAATAAAAACGCCAAAGAATATATTTATGCGGAAGTTAGACATGAGCATCACTTCAAA
>NW_021186724.1:0-1041 GCF_002162155.2 Triticum dicoccoides
TGCTATGTGGGTGAAATGATGATGCCATGCCAACTTGGAACCTTATCAGAGTTCATTTCAAATGCTTTTCAATTTCATGGTCTTATAGCTCAAAATAATCAGTAAATGCATGAAAAATAACAAATGAAGTCAGAAAGGGTTGTAAATTGATGATGTGGCTTTGAATGGTGGATTTTGAACACAGAAAAACAAGGGGGTTCAAATAAGTTCAAAAGAAATGAAATCCCTTTGTAACAGACGAGTTTCCGTATGAAACCCTGATACTTCGAAGGAGATTGTTTGTTTTGTACACGAAGTGCATCCAGTTTTTGCCGTAAGCCTCTCTACTTTCTTGCACATGCTATGTGGGTGAAATGATGATACCATGCCAACTTGGAACCTTATCAGAGTTCATTTCAAATGCTTTTCAATTTCATGGTCTTATAGCTCAAAATAATGAGTAAATGCATGAAAAATAACAAATGAAGTCACGAAGGGTTGTAAAATGATGATGTGGCTTTGAATGTTGCATTTTTAACACAGAAAAACTAGGGGGTTCAAATAAGTTCAAAAGAAATGAAATCCCTTTGTAACAGACGAGTTTCCGTATGAAACCCTGATACTTCGAAGGAGATTGTCTGTTTTGTACACGAAGTGCATCCAGTTTTTGCCGTAAGCCTCTCTACTTTCTTGCACAAGCCATGTGGGTGAAATGATGATACCATGCCAACTTCGAACCTTTTCAGAGTTCATTTCAAATGCTTTTTAATTTCATGGTCTTATAGCTCAAAATAATCAGTAAATGCATGAAAAATAACAAATGAAGTCAGAAAGGTTGTAAATTGATGATGTGGCTTTGAATGGTGCATTTTGAACACAGAAAAACAAGGGGGTTCAAATAAGTTCAAAAAATGAAATCGCTTTGTAACAGACGAGTTTCCGTATGAAACCCTGATACTTCGAAGGAGATTGTCTGTTTTGTACACGAAGTGCATCCAGTTTTTGCCGTAAGCCTCTCTACTTTCTTGCACGTGCTATGTGGGTGAAATGATGATGCCATGC
>NW_021186725.1:0-1128 GCF_002162155.2 Triticum dicoccoides
AAAAGCACACTCTGGAATTTTTTTTTTCGCTCTTTTTATTTTTTGCGCTCTTTCTTTTTTTTTTTGCGCTGCTTTTTTTTTTTGCGAAAAATCACTATAATGGCGAGTGTCTCAAAACTCTTCTTAGGTCAAACTGACAGGATGGGCACGAAATTTTTTTGACCAATTTTTTTTTTTTGACTGTCCGGACCCAAAAACTGGAAACGGGTCAAAAAAAACTTCCTATAATGGCACCTGTCTCAAAACACTCAGAAACACCTAAAAATAGGATAGCCAGAAATTTTTTCGAAAAATGCGTTTTCGAAAAATTTTGGGCCTAAACGGAGCGTGGCTACCCGACTCTTTTTTTTTTCTGAAACCTACTCGGGCAAGGAAACACGAATCGGAATCTAGATGGATCCCGAAAACAAACCTAATAAGCAAGGAACTCGGATTGGTGGTGGTATATGGCAGCGGTGGTAGTATATGGATATGGATCGGTGGTGGTATATGGATATGGATCGGTGGTGGTATATGGACACGGATTGGTGGTGGTATATGGATACGGATTCGGAGCGGTGGTGGTAGATGGCAGGGGCGATGATGATGGTGCGGCGACGGCGTGACAACTTGTGAACAGAACTCGAAACTCTAAAAGACTAGACACTAAGACCAGCAACTGAACACGACGATGCAACCGCAAATTCAACAAAGCAAATACAGAAAAGATTATGCAAGGCTCAGATTGGTTCGGATGGGATGAACTAACCCTAATTTTTTTTTTGGCTTTTTCGTGGACTATAGGTATGAAGAACAGACTCGATCTAAACTACGAAAAACTGTAAAATCTCACCGAGCAACCTGGAAATCTGATACCACTTGATAGAGGCAAAGGTGTCCCGTCTTTCGATGAGATGATGGATTTCGCTTTGGAGGAAGTCGACTTTGACGATCCGACTACGAACGTGCGAGGACGTCGCGCCTTAGCAATCGCTAAACCAACTCCGAGAGGTTATTGACCACGCCGGAGCACGATCAACCTGACCACGAGGGTCTGTTTCCTGCGAGCAAACGAAGAACAAGCAAGAAACTGAGATTGCAATCTGGATATTGCGAATATAAGATGAAAGCTTTATTGATCAAGGTGGG
>NW_021186726.1:0-1248 GCF_002162155.2 Triticum dicoccoides
GACGTTGCCAAATGTATCATAGTCGTCGTCGTCGTCATTCTGATCCTGTGCCATATGCATGTTTGGATCCAGTGGCATAGGGATGTCCGGCACCGTTACGGCGGTCTTGCCATGGGGCCGACTTGGCGCCGGCACGACTGGCGGTGTTGTCTTTGGGGTGGTGTCCCCCGCCCCCAAACGAATCTGGCTCTTCGGCCAAAGCAGGGGCCAGCTCAGGCAGGCGCTGAGGGTCATCACGTCATCATCGTCGGCCCCGACGGGTCGATTCGGAGGTAACAAGTCGTCGCAGCCTGGCAGCACCCGAACCAGTTGAACCCTAAACAAGTTGGGTGGCATCTGGGTACCGTGGAACAAGGGGTTGCCCGGTTGAACGATTTTGCCCTTGGCGACATCGACCAACTCGTTGTTCACGAAGTGGAGGAGAGTGCACGGAACGTCGGCGGCGCGCTGCGAAAACATGTAGGGCGTCAGGGATGCCCAGTCAAAGGCAAGGAGATGAAGTCCTCGGCCGAGAGAGGCTTAATTAGTTACCGTGATGATGGCGTCGAGCTCGGCTAATGTAGAGGCACCGCCAACGGCGGGCGTGCAGTTGACGGAGGGGCCGCTTGCTGCAGAGGTGCCGGCCGGCGTACACCCGGGTGCATTAAGCTCCCGTGCCGGCGTCGGAGACACCAATACCGCCTCCGCCGGAGGCACCAATGGCCCCGCCATCGCATTATGCGAGTTGCTGGCCGTGAAGCTAGGAATCGGGGGCGGCCCCTGTTGGCCGCCCGCAATCCACGCACTCAACCCCCAGATCAAGGTAGGCACAAGGGCGGTGATCGTCGCTCCGAGTCGTTGTTCCACTTGCTCTTGGACAATCTCCGGAATCCGCGCCACCTGTGCCTTGAGTTCTTGAACCTCTCGCGCCTGGCTTTCCGAGCTGGTCTTTTTCTCCTTCCGCACACCAGCGGTATAGTATGACCCCCATTTTGTCGACAAGCCTTTGCCGGCCACACGACCAGCTGACGTCGGCTTACTGAGCTTATCCTTGTTCTTCATTATATTCAACCCCCTATTTAGAGTGGTGTCCCAAGGGTTGCTCTGAGTCGACCCCGCGCTACTGCTTTCAGTCGCCTGCGGAAGGAATGTGAACCATTTAGAAATTCGGCTTCATTAATTAGAATGCAACCATATGGAGCTAATTACGCGGGGGTGTATTCCTTACCAGAACAAGCTCAAGCCGCCTGGTCTTCGGATCCGTGGTAA
>NW_021186727.1:0-1586 GCF_002162155.2 Triticum dicoccoides
TCGCGCTGGGTTCGGCCTGGGTACGCCGGCATCAATTTCGGCCCAAGCCGGCGAAAAACAGACTCCTGAAACATGGCTGGACCGATTTTTGGACACCGACGTGAAAAAATCGTCTGCGGAGGGCCTGTTGGGGCGCTGGAGATGCTCTTAAGTTTCGGTAAATGGCTTTGCATACAAGGCTTGCGTGCATGCATAGCTAGCACAGTGCTTCTCCTAGGACTACGTATCGACCTAGCAAGGTAGTAGCAGCTGCGCCATGCAGCGGGAGCCGCTCAGCCAAATAAACAGCAAAAGCGTGGGAGGGTGGCGCAGAGTAAAGTACAGCAGGAAGATACCCACGCGGCGTCCGGCGGGCCTGGCCTGCCATCCCCTCTCCCACCTCTCTCTCTCTCTCTCTCGCCTCTTCTTCCCTCCTCGAACCCCATCTTTCCCCGGTCCATGTCGTGCGCCGTCCCCGTCCGGCCTCGCTGCGGCCTGCGTTGCTGCCAGCCCTTGCTGGGGTGGTGTCTTTTGGGGCTTTGGTGCCAGGACGATCAGGCAGGAAAGCAGCGCCCACTTTTGGACCGGGAGGAGACGGGGCCGGGAGCTCGCTGAGGTGAACTCACTTCGATCACCGCGTCGCTGCTTCTCCGATCTCGAGAGTGGTGTGTGCGGTCGCGTCAACAGGGATGGAAAGCGGAGCCTTGATTGACAAGACGGTCACGGTCCTGCTAGAGCGCCGCTTGTACCCCGCACACAGACTCGTATTGTACGTCGTTTTGCGATTTCTTCTTTTTTCAGAAAAACAGCCAAATCTATTACAAAATGTCATGGGCATTAGGGCATCTCCAACGGCAACCCGCAAAAAAACCTTTTGCATTTGTCCGTGGACACGAATGCGGGAGGCACTCATCCAACGCTGGCCGCATGCATTTTCACAACAACTCAAACCAATCGTACGAAATGCGTGCAAACAAGTGCAGATTTCATGCAAACATAATGGATTTCATATTAAAAAACTGGATTTTTATATAAACATGACGGATTTCAGTACATTTACATCAACCGTGCTAGTCCGGCTCTGAAGGTATAATTAATACCTAATCTAAATCGCCGCCCACGGATCCCTTTGTCTTCCGCCGGGAGCCCGGAGGTATATGCTTCAGCACAAAGGACGGCTCGCTTTTCCCGCCCCTCATCGGAGTGGAACCCTGGCTGATGCTTCAGCGGGAGGGAAAGGCGACGCCTCTGCTTCCGTGAAGCCCATGTGGGATCGACGGAGGTCCTTGAAAGAGAAGAACCGGGCAAGACACTAGCTGTGTACGCCGGCGACACCTAGGCGGTGGCCTTCATGGGACCCAAGCAGTGGCGGACTCCCGTGTTCTACTTCTCCTTGGTGATGGCGGCAGATGCAGAGGCGCCGACCACCGACTCGTCGTTCTCCGCACACCCGACTTCTGCCTCTGCCTGCACGGCGCGGTCGCAGGCACGGGAGGCGCTGTCGCAACCACGAGAGGCGCTATCGCATGCACGAGAGGCGCGGTCGCAGGCACAGGAGGCACCGTCGCAGGCACGGGAGGCGCCGTCGCATGCACGAGAGGCACGGT
>NW_021186728.1:0-1586 GCF_002162155.2 Triticum dicoccoides
TCGCGCTGGGTTCGGCCTGGGTACGCCGGCATCAATTTCGGCCCAAGCCGGCGAAAAACAGACTCCTGAAACATGGCTGGACCGATTTTTGGACACCGACGTGAAAAAATCGTCTGCGGAGGGCCTGTTGGGGCGCTGGAGATGCTCTTAAGTTTCGGTAAATGGCTTTGCATACAAGGCTTGCGTGCATGCATAGCTAGCACAGTGCTTCTCCTAGGACTACGTATCGACCTAGCAAGGTAGTAGCAGCTGCGCCATGCAGCGGGAGCCGCTCAGCCAAATAAACAGCAAAAGCGTGGGAGGGTGGCGCAGAGTAAAGTACAGCAGGAAGATACCCACGCGGCGTCCGGCGGGCCTGGCCTGCCATCCCCTCTCCCACCTCTCTCTCTCTCTCTCTCGCCTCTTCTTCCCTCCTCGAACCCCATCTTTCCCCGGTCCATGTCGTGCGCCGTCCCCGTCCGGCCTCGCTGCGGCCTGCGTTGCTGCCAGCCCTTGCTGGGGTGGTGTCTTTTGGGGCTTTGGTGCCAGGACGATCAGGCAGGAAAGCAGCGCCCACTTTTGGACCGGGAGGAGACGGGGCCGGGAGCTCGCTGAGGTGAACTCACTTCGATCACCGCGTCGCTGCTTCTCCGATCTCGAGAGTGGTGTGTGCGGTCGCGTCAACAGGGATGGAAAGCGGAGCCTTGATTGACAAGACGGTCACGGTCCTGCTAGAGCGCCGCTTGTACCCCGCACACAGACTCGTATTGTACGTCGTTTTGCGATTTCTTCTTTTTTCAGAAAAACAGCCAAATCTATTACAAAATGTCATGGGCATTAGGGCATCTCCAACGGCAACCCGCAAAAAAACCTTTTGCATTTGTCCGTGGACACGAATGCGGGAGGCACTCATCCAACGCTGGCCGCATGCATTTTCACAACAACTCAAACCAATCGTACGAAATGCGTGCAAACAAGTGCGGATTTCATGCAAACATAATGGATTTCATATTAAAAAACTGGATTTTTATATAAACATGACGGATTTCAGTACATTTACATCAACCGTGCTAGTCCGGCTCTGAAGGTATAATTAATACCTAATCTAAATCGCTGCCCACGGATCCCTTTGTCTTCCGCCGGGAGCCCGGAGGTATATGCTTCAGCACAAAGGACGGCTCGCTTTTCCCGCCCCTCATCGGAGTGGAACCCTGGCTGATGCTTCAGCGGGAGGGAAAGGCGACGCCTCTGCTTCCGTGAAGCCCATGTGGGATCGACGGAGGTCCTTGAAAGAGAAGAACCGGGCAAGACACTAGCTGTGTACGCCGGCGACACCTAGGCGGTGGCCTTCATGGGACCCAAGCAGTGGCGGACTCCCGTGTTCTACTTCTCCTTGGTGATGGCGGCAGATGCAGAGGCGCCGACCACCGACTCGTCGTTCTCCGCACACCCGACTTCTGCCTCTGCCTGCACGGCGCGGTCGCAGGCACGGGAGGCGCTGTCGCAACCACGAGAGGCGCTATCGCATGCACGAGAGGCGCGGTCGCAGGCACAGGAGGCACCGTCGCAGGCACGGGAGGCGCCGTCGCATGCACGAGAGGCACGGT
>NW_021186729.1:0-1521 GCF_002162155.2 Triticum dicoccoides
TGCAGGAGTACTTGTTTTTTGAACACATGTTAATCGAAGGTCTATCGCCTTACTTCTTAAAATTTTTTGTTTTCTGAACAAATGTTAATTGGCTTGAAAGAAGGTCTATCGTGTTACATCTAGACATCTTTCCAAAAAAGTGATATGACTTTTGTCGATGTATAAGGCATGTCTGTCAAATTAACCTTGAGGTACTTGTTCTCGAATTAACCTCTGGGTCTTGTTGGATTACTTGTTTTTTGAACACATGTTAATTGGCTTGAAAGAAGGTCTGTCGTGTTACTTCACGACATGTTTCGAAAAAAAGTGATATGACTTTTGTCAACCTATAAGGCATGTCTGTCAAATTAACCTCGAGGTACATGTTCTCGAATTAACATCTGGGTCTTTGTGGAGTACTTTTTTCTCAATGCATTTTAATCGAAGGTCTATCACGTTACTTTTTGATTAAAAATTTTTTGAACACAAGTTAATTGGCTTGAAAGAAGGTCTACTGTGTTACTTCACGACATCTTTCCAAAAAAAGTGAGATGACTTTTGTCGACCTATAAGGCATGTGTGTCAAATTAACCTCGAGGTACTTGTTCTCGAATTAACCTCGAGGTCTTGCGGGAGTACTTGTTTTTTTTGAACACATGTTAATTGGCTTGAAAGAAGGTCTATCATGTTACTTCAATACATCTTCCCAAGAAAAGTGGTATGAATTTTGTCAACCTATAAGGCATGTCTGTCTAATTACCTGTTCACGAATTAACCTCTATGTCTTGCTGGAGTACTTGTTTTTTTAATGCATGTTAATCGTAGGTCTATCGCGTTACTTTTTGGTATTTTTGTTTTTTGAACCCATGTTAATTGTCTCGAAAGAAGGTCTTCGTGTTACTTTTTGATATTTTTTTGTTTTTTCAAACACATGTTCATTGGCTTGAAACAAGGTCTATCATCTTACTTCATGACATCTTCCCAAAAAAAGTGATATGACTTTTTCCAACCTATAAGGCATGTCTGTCAGATTAACCTCGAGGTACTTGTACTCGAATTAACATCTGGGTCTTGCAGGAGTACTTTTTTTAACACATGTTAATCGAAGGTCTATCGCCTTACTTTTTGAAAAAAATTGTTTTCTGAACACATGTTAATTGGCTTGAAAGAAGGTCTATCGTGTTACTTCATGACATCTTTCCAAAAAAGTGATGACTTTTGTCAACCTATAAGGCATGTCTGTGATAGAGGCAAGGGAACCGATGTTTTGATGAGATGGTGGCTATCGTTTTCTGATACAGGCGGGGTGTCCCGATCTTTCGATGAGATGATAACTATCGATTTGGTGGAGACGACTTTAATGATCCGACTACAAACGTGCACGACGTTGCGCCTTAGCAATCGCTAAACCAATCTCCTGAGGTTACTGACGATGCCGGAAGCACGGTCAGCCTGACCACGAAGGTCTATTCCTGCAAGCAATCGAAGAACGAGCAAGAATATGATAAAGCAATCTGAATATTGCAAATATATATGAGGTAT
>NW_021186730.1:0-1521 GCF_002162155.2 Triticum dicoccoides
TGCAGGAGTACTTGTTTTTTGAACACATGTTAATCGAAGGTCTATCGCCTTACTTCTTAAAATTTTTTGTTTTCTGAACAAATGTTAATTGGCTTGAAAGAAGGTCTATCGTGTTACATCTAGACATCTTTCCAAAAAAGTGATATGACTTTTGTCGATGTATAAGGCATGTCTGTCAAATTAACCTTGAGGTACTTGTTCTCGAATTAACCTCTGGGTCTTGTTGGATTACTTGTTTTTTGAACACATGTTAATTGGCTTGAAAGAAGGTCTGTCGTGTTACTTCACGACATGTTTCGAAAAAAAGTGATATGACTTTTGTCAACCTATAAGGCATGTCTGTCAAATTAACCTCGAGGTACATGTTCTCGAATTAACATCTGGGTCTTTGTGGAGTACTTTTTTCTCAATGCATTTTAATCGAAGGTCTATCACGTTACTTTTTGATAAAAAAAATTTGAACACAAGTTAATTGGCTTGAAAGAAGGTCTACTGTGTTACTTCACGACATCTTTCCAAAAAAAGTGAGATGACTTTTGTCGACCTATAAGGCATGTGTGTCAAATTAACCTCGAGGTACTTGTTCTCGAATTAACCTCGAGGTCTTGCGGGAGTACTTGTTTTTTTTTGAACACATGTTAATTGGCTTGAAAGAAGGTCTATCATGTTACTTCAATACATCTTCCCAAGAAAAGTGGTATGAATTTTGTCAACCTATAAGGCATGTCTGTCTAATTACCTGTTCACGAATTAACCTCTATGTCTTGCTGGAGTACTTGTTTTTTTAATGCATGTTAATCGTAGGTCTATCGCGTTACTTTTTGGTATTTTTGTTTTTTGAACCCATGTTAATTGTCTCGAAAGAAGGTCTTCGTGTTACTTTTTGATATTTTTTTGTTTTTTCAAACACATGTTCATTGGCTTGAAACAAGGTCTATCATCTTACTTCATGACATCTTCCCAAAAAAAGTGATATGACTTTTTCCAACCTATAAGGCATGTCTGTCAGATTAACCTCGAGGTACTTGTACTCGAATTAACATCTGGGTCTTGCAGGAGTACTTTTTTTAACACATGTTAATCGAAGGTCTATCGCCTTACTTTTTGAAAAAAATTGTTTTCTGAACACATGTTAATTGGCTTGAAAGAAGGTCTATCGTGTTACTTCATGACATCTTTCCAAAAAAGTGATGACTTTTGTCAACCTATAAGGCATGTCTGTGATAGAGGCAAGGGAACCGATGTTTTGATGAGATGGTGGCTATCGTTTTCTGATACAGGCGGGGTGTCCCGATCTTTCGATGAGATGATAACTATCGATTTGGTGGAGACGACTTTAATGATCCGACTACAAACGTGCACGACGTTGCGCCTTAGCAATCGCTAAACCAATCTCCTGAGGTTACTGACGATGCCGGAAGCACGGTCAGCCTGACCACGAAGGTCTATTCCTGCAAGCAATCGAAGAACGAGCAAGAATATGATAAAGCAATCTGAATATTGCAAATATATATGAGGTAT
>NW_021186731.1:0-1600 GCF_002162155.2 Triticum dicoccoides
ATTTGGGCTTTCCAACTTGAGAGGGGCGCATGTCTAAGGGGCACTTTGGGAATCTCTAAACAAGTTTGAAGAAGCACCAAATTTAGTGGGGTCATGGTCATTTATCCCATCCACGGAGACGGGTTCTGATTAAGTCCGTAGCCCAAGCATTGCCAACTTATATTATGAGGGTCTTTAAGTTACCTTTCTCGGTCTGGATGATCTAACTAGAATGGTAAGGAATTTTTACTAGGGATCCTCAAAAAGGAAAAAAAGTTCATTGGAGAGGCTTGGATCACCTTATTCAGCCTAAAGATAGGGGGCATGTTTTCGTTACTTTTGTTTATTTAATCAAGCTTTGTTGGCCCAATAAGCATGGAGATTGATATCCAACCTAGATAGTTTGTATGCCCAAGTCCTTAAAGCATGATATGTCCTAATGGGAAGCTTGAGGATACAGTTTTCATAGGCAATGCTTCCTCCTCATGGCAGGCAATAAGTCATGGTTTGGGATTGCTGAAAAGGGCTTAGTTCGGATAGTTGGCAATGAGCGAAGTATATGAATTCAGTGAGATTATTGGCTACCACGATCTTTTTATTAAAGCCTATCTCTCCACCAGGTACTTGCCTCATTAGTATTGTTGATGGCCTATTGAACGAGAACAGATCATGGAATCACGAGCTCTTAAGGAGGTATTTTGTTCCAGTTAATGTGTCTAAAATCATGAAGATGCATGCATTGCCTCGCTTGGTGGAAGATGTTCTAGTATGGGGTCGCGAGAAATTGGGTCAATGTTCTGTCAAAAGTGCATAGAATTTGGCGTTTGATTAAGCTCATAGGGGGAGTGCGGTTTCTACTAGTACAAACCCGACGGGTGCTCAATCTTGTTGGAAATATATATTATCTTGTGGTGTGCCACCGATTGTCTGAACTTTGCATGGTGTGTGGCAAAAAACTCCCTACCGACTTGGCAAAACAAACATAAGATTGGTCTTGAAGTTGTTAGTACATGCCCAATTTGTGCGATGGAGGCTGAAGATAATTACCACCTGCTCCTTTGGCACCCATGCATGAGAGTTGTATATGGCCATGTCCAAAGTTTGGAGGCTCCCGAATATCTACATAACTTTGAATACTAGGAAAGAATGGTTGCTTCATGCTCTTGCTCGCATGGATGACATTGAGCGTTGCATGATGCTCATGACCTTAAGGAGGTGCTGGCATGTTCATAATGAGTGTACATCACAAACCAGCTCCTCCCGTGACGTGTCTTGCAGATTTCTTCAAAGTTACCTTGAATCTTTAGTTTTCATTAAGTTGAACTCTAACATTGATCCTTGCAAACGGAATATGATCTTACCATATGATGTAGCTACCAAGTCGTCTTGTAGCGTTCAATCTTCAGAAGTTGCACCCGATGTGGTATCCACCTAAGTATGGTTAGGAATTTTTACTAGGGATCCTCAAAAGGAAAAAAAAATAAAAGTTCATTGGAGAGGCTTGGATCACCTTATTCAGCGTAAAGATAGGGGTGCATGTTTCCGTTACTTTTATTTATTTAGTCAAGCTTTGTTGGCCCAATAAGCATGGAGATTGATATCCAACCCACATAGTTTGTGT
>NW_021186732.1:0-2236 GCF_002162155.2 Triticum dicoccoides
TCGATAATACTGTAGCGGAGTTTAGGCGAAGCCCTGCTGCTGTAGTACATCAAGATCGTCACCACGCCGTCGTGCTGACGGAACTCTTCCCCGACACTTTGCTGGATTGGAGTCTGGGGATCGTCATCGAGCTGAACGTGTGCTCTAACTCGGAGGTGCCGTAGATTCGGTGCTTGATCGGTTAGATCGTGAAGACGTATGACTACTTCCTCTACATTGCGTCAACGCTTCCGCAGTCGGTCTGCGTGGGTACGTAGACAACACTCTCCCCTCTCGTTGCTATGCATCACATGATCTTGCGTGTGCGTAGGAATTTTTTTGAAATTACTACGAAACCCAACAGTGGCATCCGAGCCTAGGTTATTTATGTTGATGTTATATGCACGAGTAGAACACAAGTGAGTTGTGGGCGATATAAGTCATACTGCCTACCAGCATGTCATACTTTGGTTCGGCGGTATTGTTGGACGAGACGACCCGGACCAACATTATGCGTACGCTTACGCGAGACCGGTTCCCCCAACGTGCTTTGCACATAGGTGGCTTGCGGGCGACTGTCTCTCCAACTTTACTTGAACCAAGTATGACTACGCCCGGTCCTTGCGAAGATTAAAACGGAGTCTATTTGACAAACTATCGTTGTGGTTTTGATGCGTAGGTGAGATTGGTTCTTGCTTAAGCCCGTAGCAGCCACGTAAAACTTGCAACAACAAAGTAGAGGACGTCTAACTTGTTTTTGCAGGGCATGTTGTGATGTGATATGGTCAAGACATGATGCTGAATTTTATTGTATGAGATGATCATGTTTTGTAACCGAGTTATCGGCAACTGGCAGGAGCCATATGGTTGTCGCTTTATTGTATGCAATGAAATCGCGATGTAATGTTTTACTTTATTACTAAGTGGTAGTGATAGTCGTGGAAGCATAAGATTGGCGAGACGACAACGATGCTGCGATGAAGATCAAGGTGTCACGCCGGTGACGATGGTGATCATGACGGTGCTACGAAGATGGAGATCACAAGCACAAGATGATGATGGCCATATCATATCACTTATATTGATTGCATGTGATGTTTATCCTTTTATGCATCTTATCTTGCTTTGATTGACGGTAGCATTATAAGATGATCTCTCACTAAATTATCAAGAAATGTTCTCCCTGAGTATGCACCGTTGCCAAAGTTCGTCGTGCCCAGACACCACGTGATGATCGGGTGTGATAAGCTCTACGTCCATCTAGAACGGGTGCAAGCCAGTTTTGCACACGCAGAATACTCAGGTTAAACTTGACGAGCCTAGCATATGCAGATATGGCCTCGGAACACGGAGACCGAAAGGTCGAACGTGAATCGTATAGTAGATATGATCAACATAACGATGTTCACCATTGAAAACTACTCCATCTCAGGTGATGATCGGTTATGGTTTAGTTGATTTGGATCACGTGATCACTTAGAGGATTAGAGGGATGTCTATCTAAGTGGGAGTTCTTAAGTAATCTGATTAATTAAACTTAAACTTATCATGAACTTAGTACCTGATAGTATCTTGCTTGTTTATGTTGATTGTAGATAGATGGCTCGTGCTGTTGTTCCGTTGAATTTTAATGCGTTCCTTGAGAAAGCAAAGTTGAAAGATGATGGTAGCAATTACACGGACTGGGTCCGTAATTTGAGGATTATCCTCATTGCTGCTCAGAAGAATTACGTCCTGGAAGCACCGCTGGGTGCCAGGCCTGCTGCTGGAGCAACACCAGATGTTCTGAACGTCTGGCAGAGCAAAGCTGATGACTACTCGATAGTTCAGTGTGCCATGCTTTACGGCTTAGAATCGGGACTTCAACGACGTTTTGAACGTCATGGAGCATATGAGATGTTCCAAGAGTTGAAGTTAATATTTCAAGCAAATGCCCGGATTGAGAGATATGAAGTCTCCAATAAGTTCTATAGCTGCAAGATGGAGGAGAACAGTTCTGTCAGTGAGCATATACTCAAAATGTCTGGGTATAATAATCACTTGATTCAGATGGGAGTTAATCTTCCAGATGATTGCGTCATTGACAGAATTCTCCAATCACTGCCACCAAGCTACAAGAGCTTCGTGATGAACTATAATATGCAAGGGATGAACAAGACTATTCCCGAGCTCTTCGCGATGCTGAAAGCTGCGGAGGTAGAAATCAAGAAGGAGCATCAAGTGTTGATGGTTAACAAGACCACTAGTTTCAAGAAAA
>NW_021186733.1:0-1226 GCF_002162155.2 Triticum dicoccoides
GGGACAGAATTGGCCAATACTGTGAGTGTCGATGATGGACATGTAAACGCACCCCGAGGATCGTCAATCATGGAAATGGCTTTGGGACCCCAAAACGCTGAGTAATAGTGCACGAAATGGACCAGAATCGGCCAAAATTGTGAGTGTTGATTACCGACACGTAAACGCACCCCGGGGTTCGTTAAGCGTGGAAATCACTTCGGGAGTCGAAAATGGTGAGTAATAGTCCAAGAGACGGACCAGAATTGGCCAAATTTGTGAGTGTTGATGACCAACATGTAAACGCACCCCGGGGTTCGACAACCATGGAAATCGCTTCGAGACCCTAAAATTGAGTAATACTCCGAGAAACGGGTCAGAATCGAGAAAAACCGTGAGTGTTGATGACCGACAAGCAAGCGCACCTTGGGGTTCGACAACCATGGAAATCGCCTTGGGACCCCAAACCGGTGAGTAATAGTCCACGAAACGGGCAAAAATCAGCCAAAACTGCGAGTGTTGGCACCCCGGGGTTTGACAACCATGGAAATCGCTTCGAGACCCCAATATTGAGTAATAGTCCACGAAACGGGTCAGAATCGACAAAAACAGCGAGTGTTGATGACCGACACGTAAACGCACCCCGTGGTTCATCAATCGTGGAAATCACTCCAGGACCACAAAACAGTGAGTAATAGTCCATGAAACGGGCGAGAATCAGCCAAAACTACGAGTGTTGATGACCGACACGTAAACGCACCCCGGGGTTCGTTAGTCGTGGAAATCACTTCGGGACCCGAAAATGGTGAGTAATAGTCCAGGAAACGGACCAGAATTGGCAAAAATTGTGAGTGTTGACGACTGACAAGTAAACGCACCCCAGGGTTCGACAACCATGGAAATCGCTTTGGGACCCCAAAACTGAGTAATAGTCCATGAAACGGGTCAGCATGGACGAAAACCGCGAGTGTGGATGACCGACACGTAAGCGCACCTTGGGGTTCGACAATCATGGAAATCGGTTTGGGACCCCAAAACGGTGAGTACTAGTCCACGAAACATGTCAGAATCGACAAAAACCGTGAGTGTTGATGATCGACACGTAACGCATCCTAGGGTTCGTTAATTGTGGGAATCACCCCGGGACCCCAAAACAGTGAGTAATAGTCCACGAAACAGGCTAGAATCAGCCAAAACTGCGAGTGTTCATGACCGACACGTAAGCGCACCTTGGGGTTCAACAACTA
>NW_021186734.1:0-1036 GCF_002162155.2 Triticum dicoccoides
AGTAATAGCCGACGAAACGGGCCAGAATCGGCCAAAACTGCGAGTGTTGATGACCGACACGTAAGCGCACCTTAGGGTTTAACAACTATGGAAATCGCTTTGGGGCCACAAAACGATGAGTAATAGTCCACGAAACGGGTCAGAATCGGCCAAAACTGGGAGTCTTGATGACCGACACGTAAACGCACCCCAGGGTTCGTTAATCATGGAAATCACTCTGGGACCCCAAACAGTGAGTAATAGACCATGAAACGGGCCAGAATCGGCCACAACTGCTATTGTTGATGATCGATGCGTAAACGCATCCTGGGGTTCAATAACTATGGAAATCGCTATGGGACCCCAAAACGGTGAGTAATAGTCCACGAAAAGGGTCAGAATCGACAAAAACCGCGAGTGTTGATGAACGACACGTAAAAGCACCCTAGGGTTCGTTAACCGTGGAAATCACTCCGGGACCCCAAGCAGTGAGTAATAGCCCACGAAACGGGCCAGAATCGGCCAAACCTGCGGGTGTTGATGACCAACAAGTAACCGCACCTGAGCGTTCAACAACTATGGAAATCGCTTTGGGGCCACAAAACGATGAGTAATAGTCAATGAAACGGGTCAGAATCGGCCAAAACTGCGAGTGTTGATGACCGACACATAAACGCACCCAGGGTTCGTTACTCGTGGAAATCACTCCGGGACCCCAAAACAGTGAGTAATAGTCCACGAAACGGGCCAGAATCGGCCAAAACTGTGAGTTTTGATGACCGACACGTAAGCGCACCTTGGGGTTCAACAAGAATGGAAATCACTTTGGGACCCCAAAACGGTGAGTAATAGTCCACGAAACGGGTCAGAATCGACAAAAACCGAGATTGTTGATGACCGACACGAAAACGCACCCCAGGGTTCGCTAAACGGGGAAATCACTCCGGGACCCCAAATCAGTGAGTAATAGTCCATGAAACGGGTCAGAAATGGCAAAACTGCGAGTGTTGATGACCGACACATAAACGCACCCCAGGGTTCGTTAGTCGTGGAAATC
>NW_021186735.1:0-1110 GCF_002162155.2 Triticum dicoccoides
CCGCCTGCTGGCTGGGCCGGCCAGCTGGATGGGCTGCACAGTGGAGGAGCCCAGGTAAGCTTCTCCCTTTTATTTTTTTCTGTTTTCTAATTTCTGACATTTGTTTTGATTTAAATAATATATTAAATCATTTATTTAACTTATGCCAAATTTTTCAGGGGCTAGATATATTATTCCAAAGCTCCTTTATAATTGGCATAATATTTGGACATATATTAATATATATAGAAATATATTTCCAAAGCAAATATTTATGCATTAATTCCAAATGCCCAAAATAAATGTCCATGAGCCACTAAAAATATTGGTTTGATTTTTATCTCTGTCCAATATTTTCAGAGATCAACATGAGCATTTTCTTGGACCCTTTTGGAGAAATTTTTATTTGGGTCATTTTCAGAAATGATTCTGAGGGTTTCACAGATCCCCATTTCAAGTTAAATGGAATTTTAAACATGATGCACACACTGTCGTGGTTCTAAGCCTGACAGTAGAGTGGGGGTAGGTATGGAGAGGCAAGGTCCTAGCTATGGAGAGGTTGTAAGCACAAAGGATGTACGAGTTCAGGCCCTTCTCGGAAGAAGTAACAGCCCTACGTCTCGGAGCCCGGAGGCGGTCGAGTGGATTATGAATGTGTGAATTACAAGGTGCCGAACCCTTCTGCCTGTGGATGGGGTGGCTTATATAGAGTGCGCCAGGACCCCAGCCAGCCCACGCAGGAGAGGGTTTAAGGTGAGTTAAGTCTGGGGCGTTACAGGTAACGCCCCACATAAAGGCCTTTACTATCATAAAGTCTACTTGATTACAGGCCGTTGCAGTGCAGAGTGCCTCTTGACCTCCTGGTGGTCGAGTGGGTCTTCGTGGTCGAGTCCTTCAGGCCAGTCGAGTGAATCCTCGTTGGTCGACTGGAAGGCGACCTCTTCTAAGGATGTCCTGGGGTAAGTTATTTGGATCAGGTCCATGACCCTACCCTAGGTACATAACCCCATCATTAGCCCCCGAATGGATTGAGGCTTCGAGTGAAGAAGGAGTTGATGTCGTTTCCGATTAACCTTTGTGCTCCGGTTGTGCGCTGTTCTGGACCAAAGAATCCCTTTGTCGACAGGAAAC
>NW_021186736.1:0-1206 GCF_002162155.2 Triticum dicoccoides
AACGGACCAGAATCGGCCAAAACTGCGATTGTTGATGACCGACACGTAAGCGCACCGTAGGGTTTGTCAATCGTGGAAATCACTTCGGGATGCCAAAACTGTGTAATAGTTCAAAACGGGCCAAAATCGGCCAAAACTGCGAGTCTTGACGACCAGCACGCAAGCACACCTTGGGGTTCGACAAAAATGGAAATCTCTTTGGGACCCCAAAACGGTGAGTAATAGTCCATGAAACGGGACGGAATCAACAAAACCTGCGAGTGTTGATGAGCGACATGTAAACGCACCCAGAGGTTCGTCAATCATGGAAATCACTCCGAGACCCCAAAACAGCGAGTAATAGTCCACGAGACGGCCAGAATTAACCAAAATTGTGAGTGTTGATGACCGACACATAAATGCACCCCCGGGGTTCGTCAATCGTGGAGATCACTTCGGGACCCCAAAACTGAGTAATAGTCCAAGAAACGGGCCAGAATCGGCCAAAACTGCGAGACTTGACGACCAACATGTAAACACACATTGGGGTTCGGCAACAATGGAAATCGCTTTAGGACCCCAAAACGGTGAGTAGTAGTCCACGAAAGGGACAGAATCGAAGAAAACCGCGATTGTTAATGACCGAAACATAAACGCACCAGGGGTTCGTCAATCGTGGAAATCCCTCCGGGACCCGAAACAGCGAGTTATAGTCCACAAAACGGGCCAGAATCGGCCAAAACTGCGAGTGTTGATGAACGACACGTAAGTGCATCTTTGGGTTCAACAACTATGGAAATAGCTTCGGGACGCCAAAAAGGTGAGTAATAGTCCACGAAACGGGTCAGAATTGGCCAGAAGTATGAGTGTTGACGACGGGCACGTAAACGCACCCCTGGGATTGTAAATCGTGGAAATCGCTCTAGGACCCCCAAACAGTGAGTAATTGTCCACGTGACAGACCACAAATTGGCAAAATGGTGAGTGTTGATAACCGACACATAAACGCACCCCGGGCTTCGTCAATCGTGGAAATCCCTTCGGGACCCCAAAACGGTGAGTAATAGTGCACCAAACGGACCAGAATCGGCCAAAACTGCGATTGTTGATGACCGACACGTAAGTGCATCTTTGGGTTCAACAACTATGGAAATCGCTTCGGGACCCCAAAAAGGTGAGTAATAGTCCACGAAACGGGTCAGAATTGGCCAGAACTATGAGTGTTGA
>NW_021186737.1:0-1245 GCF_002162155.2 Triticum dicoccoides
TGTACCAAGTGGCACCCGGTTGGTGGGCTTGGGAACCCTGCACACATCGTTTGGGGCCGTAAGCGACACCCCGGCCGGATCTCCTTGCGGATGGAACCCGAATAGGCGATAAACCTAGACTAGAGACTTGTTCGGTTAGTCAGGTCGTGGCCGACTCCCTCGCCCGGCTTCCGCTTGAAGGTTGCCGAGGTACATGACGTGTACAGGGCGATAAGTGGCGAAAGCGTGTGTGAAGAAGTACACCCCTGCAGGGTTAACATCATCTATTCGAATAGCCGGATTCCTCGGATATGGAAACTTGGACTCCTTACATAGTTCATAGACAAGTGAAAGTGGATACTCTAAAATACGCAAGATAAGCGTGAGTGCTATGGATGGCGTTCTCGTAGGAAGACGGGAGCGGATCCATAGTGGTGTATTGGTTGGTGAATATGTGGACTCGTGTGCGCCACTTCAAAAGAGTTTCTTGCAGTCGTAGTTCAGGATAGCCACCGAGTCAAAGCTGGCTTGCTGCAGTTAAACTCCTCCACCCCCTTGTTGATAATGATGCATATGTAGATAGATCTGATGTAAGTCTTGCTGGGTACATTTGTACTCACGTTGCTTAATTTATGTTTTTGCAGAGAGACTTCAGTCTCACTAGTAGTTCCACGTGGACTTCGACGTTTAGCTTGTTACCTCAGCTACGATCTTGTGCCCTCGGCAGGATCTGGTAGATAGTCAGGCTCCTCAGCCTTTTTCATTTATAGTTGTATGTACTCAGACATGATAGCTTCTGCTTGTGCTTTGATTTGTATGCTCTGAGTGTTGGGTCATGAGACCCATGTTTGTAATATCTCGCTCCTCGGAGCCTATTGAATAATTACTTGAGTTGTAGAGTCATGTTGTGATGCCATGTTGTATCTGCACATATCGAGCATATTGTGTGTATGTTGTTGAAATGCTTGGTATGTGTGGGATCTGACTATCTAGTTGTTTATCCTTAGTAGCCTCTCTTACCGGGAAATGTCTCCTAGTGTTTCCACTGAGCCATGGTAGCTTACTACTGCTCCGGAACACTTAGGCTGGCCGGCATGTGTCCTTCTTCGTTCCTGTGTCTGTCCCTTCGGGGAAATGTCACGCGATGAATACCGGAGTCCTGTTAGCCCGCTACAGCCCGGTTCACCGGAGTCCTGCTAGCCCAGTGCTACAGCCTGGATTCACTCGCTGATGACCGACACGTTCGATGCTGGGTCATGGATGCCT
>NW_021186738.1:0-538 GCF_002162155.2 Triticum dicoccoides
TAAACTAGTTATATTAATTCAATTAGTTCAACTAAGCATTTACTAAAAATAAACTAGTTCTATTAATTCAACTAGTTCAAATAATATAACTATTTCTATTAATTCAACTAGTTCAAATAATCTCATATACATTTCTTTTCTTACTAAAAATAAACTAGTTCTAATTCATCCAACATGCATTAACATTTCTAACATTCTAAAAATAAACTAGTTATATTAATTAATTCATCTAAACAATAGAAAACAGAAAATAAGTAAAAAAATGTGTGTGTATGTGTGTACGTACATGTGTAGTGTATGTGTAGTGTACGTGTGTATGTGTGTATGCTTGTGTGTGTGTGTGCATGTGTGTGTGTATGTGTGTGTATGCGTGTGTGTATTTGTGTGTGTGTATGTGTGTGTATGCGTGTGTGTATGGAGCGGGCGCGTACGGGCGGCCGGGGCGGCGACGACAGGCGGCAGGGGCGGCGAGGGCTGCGGCCGGGGACGGCGAGACGAGCGATGAGACGGGCGACGAGGCGGCGGGGGGCAGCGACGA
>NW_021186739.1:0-1333 GCF_002162155.2 Triticum dicoccoides
CAAAACCACTCCCGCCGCCGCGTCGGGCTCGCCGGCGGCTAAACGCCGGTGCAGCCGACCCGGGTTTGACCACGGGTGGGCCCTGGTTGACTCCCCTGAGTCAATGACAGGTGGGGCCCAGCCCTGTTAATTAAACAGGATTAGTTTTAATTAAGTTTTAATTAAAATAATCACCCTGACATGCGGGACCCACTGTCAGGTTTGACCCAAACCTGTTCCGTTGACCTGCTGACGTCACACTGACGTCAGGCTGACGCAGTAATTGATTTTCTGGATTTAATTTAAATCAGGAAATTCCAGAATATAATTTAAACTTCAAAAATTCATAACTTTTATTCTGTAACTCCAAATTGGACAAATTATATATGAAAAATGATCAGAAAAATTCAATCTATCCATCTGTACTATTTTCATGCATGATCAAACAAGTTAAATTGATGTTTTAAACAGAACAAGGAAAAGCACTTTAAAAGGCCATATTTGAATCTGAAATTTGAATCCTTGATTCAAATTTGTTCAAACCCTTCTAGTTTTAGTTGCATTAGCCCAACACACTCATATTGCCATGTTTCATGCATGCATCATATTGTTGCACATTGTTTGGTGATGCCTGTGTATCGTTATCCTTTACGACAGGATCTGTCCCCGAGGAGTACCGTGACTACCCTAACGAAGAACCGTATCCGTGCATCGAACCATCAGGCAAGCAACCAACCATTTGATCATATCGATACAATCCCATGTTCTCGCTCCTGCTCTCTTTTACTGCATTAAGACAACGCGATTCAAACTGCTGTGTGCTACGGTAGTTGAACCCATTTCCTCTGCATGACCTGTCATTGCCACAGGAACTAGATGAAACCCACTAGCATGTGTAGGAGTTGATTGAGCCATATGTATGTGTTGTTCCTACCTTGCTATGCCTGCTATGCTTAGAGTCGTGTCAGGTCTGGTTCATCTGGGTGATGGGCTAGAGTGAAATGTTCATGTCAGTAATGAGAGTGGTGTGGTGAACACGATTTGATAAAGGTATCGATGAGAGGCCATGTAGGAGTACATGGTGGGTTGTTTCATTGAAGCCGACCTTAAGCACTGAGATCTGTATGTGTGATTTAAGAATCAGCTACTACCATGCACTGGGCCCGAAACCAATGGACCCTCTCGGCTTCTTATTCACCCTAGTTCTCCGTCCAGGAGTTGCAAGTAGTTTCTGGTGTTTGTAGCCTACTGGAGGCCGTGGACAGCGCTGACCGTAGGGGTGGGCTGTGATGCGGTAGGTACGTGGCACGGTGTACCGAATACCCGTTAGGTATCTCGGGAACCCTGTTCACAT
>NW_021186740.1:0-1714 GCF_002162155.2 Triticum dicoccoides
CTCGGCAGACTTCAAGCGAAAGCCGACGTGGGTGTAGACCACGACCTACCTAAACACTTAAGCCTCTAGTCCAGGTTTATCGCCTATTCAGGTTCCATCCGCAGGGAGTCCGGCCGAGGTTTCCCATACGGCCCCGAACGATGTGAACAGGGTTCCCGAGATACCTAACGGGTATTCGGTACACCCGGCCACGTACCTACCGCATCACAGCCCACCCCTACGGTCAGCGCTGTCCACGGCCTCCAGTAGGCTACAAACACCAGAAACTACTTGCAACTCCTGGACAGAGAGCTAGGGTGAATAAGAAGTCGAGCAGGGTCATATTTCAGGGCCCAATGCATGGTAGTAGCTGTATCTTAAATCACACATACAGATCTCAGTGCTTAAGGTCGGCTTCAATGAAACAACCCACCATGTACTCCTACATGGCCTCTCATCGATACCTTTACCAAATTGTGTTCACCACACCACTCTCATTACCGACATAATCATTTCACTCCAGCCCATCACCCAGATGAACCAGACCTGACACGACTCTAAGCATAGCAGGCATAGCAAGGTAGGAACAACACATACATATGGCTCAATCAACTCCTACACATGCTAGTGGGTTTCATCTAGTTACTGTGGCAATGACAGGTCATGCAGAGGAAATGGGTTCAACTACCGTAGCACACAGCAGTTTGAATCGCGTTGTCTTAATGCAGTAAAAGAGAGCAGGAGCAAGAACATGGGATTGTATCGATATGATCAAATGGTTGGTTGCTTGCCTGATGGTTCGTTGCACGGATACGGTTCTTCGTTAGGGTAATCACGGTACTCCTCGGGGACAGATCCTGTCGCAAAGGATAACGATACACAGGCATCACCAAACAATGTGCAACAATATGATGCATGCATGAAACATGGCAATATGAGTGTGTTGGGCTAATGCAACTAAAGCCAGGAGGGTTTGAACAAATTTGAATCAAAGATTCAAATTCCAAATTCAAATATGGCCTTTTAAAGTGCCTTTTCTTGTTCTGATTAAAACATCAATTTAACTTGTTTGATCATGCATGAAAATGGTACAGATGGATAGATTGGATTTTTCTGATCATTTTTCATATATAATTTGTCCAATTTGGAGTTACAGAATAAAAGTTATGAATTTTTGAAGTTTAAATAATATTCTGGAATTTCCTGATTTAATTTAAATCCAGAAATTCAATTACTGCGTCAGCCTGACGTCACAGTGACATCAGCAGGTCAACAGGGCTGGCTCGGGTCAAACCTGACGTGTGGGGTCCACACGTCAGTGACACAGGGGCTAATCCCGCGTTGACCCGGGCTGGTTAGCTTTGACTAAGCCCTGGGGCCCACTTGTCAGCGTCAGTAGGTGGGGGGGTTAGTGGCTAATTAGCTAGGCCACGTCAGCCCGCCGGAGTTCTGGCCGGCGGCGACCATCAGCGCGGCGGCGAGAGTGGTTTTGGTCGTTTCGGCCACCAAATGGAACGCGGAGATCACCGGAGTGAAGCTGAGGACAACCCGCAGCTCTTGGCGGAGCCCGTTGGGGTCGGGGTGGCCGGAGTCGACGGCGGCGAGCTCGGCTGCGGCCGCCGGGGTTCGGTGCGGTCGGGATCAGTGTTGCAGGGCGTTAGGGGGGGTGTTGGAGCGTGCTACGTGCTCCTAGTGAGGTGTGGAGCACGATGGCGTGCTCGGTTGGGCGCTACGG
>NW_021186741.1:0-1218 GCF_002162155.2 Triticum dicoccoides
TTTTTTTCTCCATGTTTGGCCAATTTATGCGGATTAAGTGCAATATTTGACAACATATATGCAGTCAATATATTCAGTGCATGCATTGCAGAGTACGGGAATTAACAGTGCAAAGAAAAAAAGTATGAGTGCGGTCTTCTAATCCAACTGTATCATGTGCAGGATAATGGGACCTCGCCTATGTACCTAGCCATCTTGCTGAAGAATGAAGGCATCGTTGACAAACTGTATAAAATGAGTGATCACGATACAAGTCTTTCCTACTCTGGCCCAAACGGACAAAATGCATTACATGCTGCTGCTACCCGAGGATGGGAGAACTGCTACTTCTGTCCGCTCTGCCAAAGAAGCTTGGAATCATCAGTCCATCTCTTCTGGGAGTGCCCGACCACGTTGCAAGTCTGGCGCACCGCCGCCGGCTGGCATGGATGCGGCGCACTAGATCACAGCACCTGGCCAGCTGAACTCTGGTCCCATTCGGAGTGGACTGCTCGCGTGCGAGCTTTCCAGTGTTTCTTCTCCTACGCCGAGTTCAGGAAGGATGTGCTGGAAATCATTGAATTCTTCGAGAAGGAGCTCGGAAAGTGCAGGGATGAGCTCCAAATAGGCCAAGCAATAAGCTATTCAGCCTTAACCAACCTCCTGCCTCTGATCGTTCCTTTGGTCTTGAAGCTGCTTCGAGCTGTACATGCCCTATGGATATCATACGCGGATGATGCAATGGCGAATTTGCCAGAAGAACTCGTAAAAGCTGCCAGAATCATGCAGAACCCTGCGCAGATTTCTCGTCTCCTCGTAGAAATTGGGGAACTACATCTTTTTTTTTTGAAATATCCAGCACTTGCAGGTTTTCATTGATTTAGCAGAGAGAGAGGTTTACAGAGTTTGATCAAGTGATCAAGTGTCGATGCGTGTGCAGCTGATCAGGGCTACGCCATTGGTGTACGTACTTCAACAAGTTCTTCTGCTGGCTGCTCTGCCACCAAGCTTGAGTCTGTGGAGCCCGCCCTCTAGTGCTCCTTTCTTTCTTGATCCCCATGATTTCTTCTTTCGTTTTTGGATTTGAGCTCAAGATTTTTTATTTGTGTTGTCCTTGTGCAGGATGTGGTACATCATCATCATGATGCATAGGAGAAGCGGTTAATTGTGCCAGCATGGGGCGGGGTAGTAGGCTTGATCTCCAGCCTTGACGTCTTCCGCTGGCCCCATTGCCATGTG
>NW_021186742.1:0-2043 GCF_002162155.2 Triticum dicoccoides
TTTTCCTGCTATTTAATATTACTGTGTGTTATCATTATACTCAATTTGGTAATTTTAGTTAGTCATAACAAATATTATAGGCATTTTTTCGTTTTTGCTATTTATTTTTTTCATTTCTACCTAGAACTAAATACTTATAGTTTTTTAGTGATTTCTTTTTTCCTTTTAGGTCACAAAAATTATAAAATTTCTCTTAGTGTCATTAGTTTTAAAATTTGAATATTTTAAATTTGAATTTTTTGAAATTTGTGTGAATCACAAGTTTGTGATTAACTTTACTAAAAAAATGAACATAGATGCATCTATAGAGAAAATTCAACCTAAATTCATAATCAATTTCTATGAATTTCAGAGAAATTCATTAGGAATTTAGGTCAAATTTCCTGTATAGGGGCATCTATTTTCACTTTGAGAGGAGCTCAACAAGGCATAGAGGGACGGGCTTATAAACCGGTGTGGGCGCCTTTCGGTTGGCGGGGTGGGACTAAACTCTGGGTGCAACGAGGGCCAACCCTTTAGTCCCGGTTTGTGGCACAAGCCGGGACTAATGGCCATGGGCCAGGGGCGAGCCCTATTTTTTTTCCAGTTTTTTTGTTTTGTTTTCTGCATTATTTATTTTCTTTAGTTGTTTGTTTTATTTTTTAATTCTTTTTGCTTTTAGTTTTAGAAAAATTATAAACTTTCTGTTAGTGCCATTAGTTTTCAAATTTGAAAACACTTTTTTAGTTTTTTTGTTTTCTTTGTTGCTTTATTTATTTTATTTTGTTTCTACTTATAACAAAATACTTATTGTTGCTATTTGTATTTTTTTCTAGTTTTTTTGTTTTGTTTTCGGTATTATTTATTTTCTTTTGTTTTTTGCTTTATTTTTTTAATTCTTTTTGCTTTTAGGTCAGCAAAATTATAAACTTTCTGTTAGTGCCATTAGTTTTAGAAAAATTATAAACTTTCTGTTAGTGCCATTAGTTTTCAAATTTGAATAGTTAAAATTTGAATTCTTTGAAATTTGTGTGAATCACAAGTTTGTGATTAACTTTACTAAAAAAATGAACATAGATGCACCTATAGAGAAAATTCGACCTAAATTCATAGTTTCAAGTGAACTCTGAAAAAGTTGGCATAGCATACTCGTCTGTTACAAATTTGGCATGGTATCATCATAATAGTTGCGGGAGAAAGTCTTCACTTTTTCTTCGCTTGTGTCATTCGCTTATTGCACCGTAACCATGGATAATCTTCATCGTTTATCAGGATGCTTGGGTCAGCCTTGACATTGAAGGGAGGAATTTCATGAAACTTTTCATAATCTTCAGACATGTCTGTCTTGCCCTCTACTCCCAGGATGTCCCTTTTTCCTGAAAGAACTATGTGGCGCTTTGGCTCATCGTATGATGTATACGCTTCCTTATATTTTCTTTTTCTCGGTCTGGTAGACATGTCCTTCACATAGATAACCTGTGCCACATCATTGGCTAGGACGAACGGTTCATTAGTGTACCCAAGATTTTTCAGATCCACTTTTGTCATTCCATACTGTGGGTCTACCTGTACCCCGCCTCCTGACAGATTGACCCATTTGCACTTAAACAAAGGGACCTTAAAATCTTGTCCGTAGTCAAGTTCCCATATGTCAACTATGTAACCATAATATGTGTCGTTTCCCTTCTCGGTTGTTGCATCAAAGCGGACACCGCTGTTTTGGTTGGTGCTCTTTTGATCTTGGTCAATCGTGTAAAATGTATTCCGATTTATCTCGTGTCCTTTGTAAATCAATACAGTCAAAGATGGTCCCCTGGACAACAAGTACAACTCATCACAAACAGTGTTGTCACCTCTGAGACGTGCTTCCAACCAACTGCTGAAAGTCCTGATGTGTTCACATGTAATCCAGTCGTCGCACTGCTCCGGGTGTTTGGAGCGCAGACTGTTCTTGTGTTCATCGACATACGGGGTCACCAAGGTAGAGTATCCGTCCCTGCATATTATTGAGTCACTTCCAAGAGTGCCTTTTCCAGTCAGTCTCCCCTCATACCATGATTTAGG
>NW_021186743.1:0-1466 GCF_002162155.2 Triticum dicoccoides
GACGTGGATTATTTAATTTCACTCAGCACCACAAGCAGACTCACAGCCATAATCATACGGACTCATACACTGTTTGCAAAACTTTGCAACGGTGTTACATCCAGCTAATCACCCCCTAACAACAGTTAGCACCCGGCACACTTCATCTACTCCTCATGATCACCACCACCGCGGAGAGCCAACACCCGAGCCGCAGCATCGCGATACTCGTCGAAGATCATCGCGCACAGGAGCACAGAGAGCCCCAGCAGTGTCGCCAGCCCTCCGCATATCAGGATCACAAACCAGTCCGGCATCGCCTCCGCCATTAGAGCCTCGACCGAGCTTCTGTAAGCAGTAGCGGAGAAAGAAGGAGGAGGAGAAGTGAGGCCAGGTGTAAGGAAGAAGAGAGAGGCACCCCGGCCGTTTTTATAGCTCGAGCTCGGTGGTGGGCGAAGTCCACCAACGCCGCTCGTCGCCGATCGCCGGTGTTCGGAGTCGAATCCACGAGCAGTGCCGATAGCGCACTGGCCCGCGAGGTGAGTGCACGCTGCACCAGCAACTAGCACGCCGCACACTACCACGGTACAGCCTAGATGCCCTACACACTAGGCGTCGCCGGTGGAGAAAGCGCGCGGGAGAGAGGAGGAAGAAAGGTCCAAAGGGAGAAGAAGAGGAGACTGACAGTGGACCCCGGGTCCACTTGTCAGCCAGAGAGAGCACTATGCTCTTGGGTGCGATCAGCGTATATCTAAACTTAGGAGTTATCCTAAATTTATATCCAGCATAGAAATCGCCCGTTTTTGTCTCGGACCGTAGACTTTTCCGCGCAGCACCAGTTTTCACACGGTGGTTTTTCACCACTTATTGCCCTCTCACTGTAGCTACATCTTTATTGCGTAAATATTCTCTTAACACCGCTTTTAGCAAATCTCGAGGACGAGATTTTTCTTAAGGGGGATAGTATTGTGACACCCCAAAAATTTGGCCTTCTTTTATTAAATTAAAATTTTTGCCAGGATTTAAAACTTTGGATTTCTGAGCTCCATTTTGATTTTTAAGTCATTTCCTTCCCTGTTATAATGAGTTTTCCAAAAAGAAAACTTTTCAAAAATGTTGTTGGACTTATTTAACCTCTCAAGAAAAACTTTCCTTTTATCAGTATAACTAATTAAATAACTAAGTTGCTTGATCTTTATTTTCTTGAAAATGGTTTTCAAGGTTAATTGACCATATTTGAACTACAACCATTTGATAGATTCAATTAAAATTTCCACAAAAATTTGGAGATGTCATGTGATGTTTTTAAATCACTTTTATGCAAAAATATATTTCATTCATGAAATATTTTGAGCCCTACTCTCAATTTTGTTCTCTGGTCTAGTGAGCAATTTTACACAGCAGCCTATTTAAATATTTCTTTAAAACTTCTACCAAAATTAAGGGAGGTCAGTAGGAGCCTGTTATCCCTCTTTGTGCAAAAACCT
>NW_021186744.1:0-1841 GCF_002162155.2 Triticum dicoccoides
GGGTTCGTCAATAATCGAAATCACTCCGGGACCCCAAACAGTGAGTAATAGTACAGGAAACGGGCTAGAATCGGCCAAAACTACGAGTCTTGATGACCGACACATAAGCGCACCTTGGGGTTCAACAACTACGTAAATCGCTTCGGGACACCAAAATGGTGAGTAATAGTCCACGGAAGGGGTGAGAATTGGCCAAAACTTTGAGTGTTGACGACAAACACGTAAATGCACCGTGGGGATTTTAATTCGTGGAAATTGCTCTGGGACCCCAAACAGGTGAGTGATAGTGCACGAAACGGACTAGAATTGGCCATAATTGTGAGTGTTGATGACCGACACGTAGCACCCTGGGGTTTTTTCAATCGTGGAAATCACTTCGGGACCCCAAAACTGAGTAATAGTCCAAGAAACGGACAAGAATCGGCCGAGACTGCGATTCTTGACGACCAACTCGTAAGCACACCTTGGGGTTCGACAACCATTCGAATCTCTTTGGGACCCCAAAATGGTGAGTAATAGTCCATGAAAGAGCCCAGAAATGGACAAACATAGGACTATTGATGAACGATACATAAACGCACGACGGGGTTCGTCAATCATGGAAATCGCTCAGGGACCCGAAATCAGTGAGTAATAGTCCATGAAACGGCCAGAATCGGCCAAAACTGCGAGTGTTGATAACCGACACATAGACGGGGCCCCATGTTCGTCAATCATGGAAATCACTCCGAGACCTCAAAACAGTGTGTAATAGTCCATGAAACGGGGCAAAATCGACCAAAACTGGGAGTCTTGTTGACCGGCACATAAATGCACCCCGGGGTTAAGTTCGTTAATCGTGGAAATCACTCCGGGACCACAAAAGAGTGAGTAATAGTCCGTGAAACAGGCCAGATTCGGCCAGAACTGTGAGTGTTGATAACCGACACGTAAACGCACCCCCGGGTTCGTCAATAATCGAAATCACTCCGGGACCCCAAACAGTGAGTAATAGTACAGGAAACGGGCTAGAATCGGCCAAAACTACGAGTCTTGATGACCGACACATAAGCGCACCTTGGGGTTCAACAACTACGTAAATCGCTTCGGGACACCAAAATGGTGAGTAATAGTCCACGGAAGGGGTGAGAATTGGCCAAAACTTTGAGTGTTGACGACAAACACGTAAATGCACCGTGGGGATTTTAATTCGTGGAAATTGCTCTGGGACCCCAAACAGGTGAGTGATAGTGCACGAAACGGACTAGAATTGGCCATAATTGTGAGTGTTGATGACCGACACGTAGCACCCTGGGGTTTTTTCAATCGTGGAAATCACTTCGGGACCCCAAAACTGAGTAATAGTCCAAGAAACGGACAAGAATCGGCCGAGACTGCGATTCTTGACGACCAACTCGTAAGCACACCTTGGGGTTCGACAACCATTCGAATCTCTTTGGGACCCCAAAATGGTGAGTAATAGTCCATGAAAGAGCCCAGAAATGGACAAACATAGGACTATTGATGAACGATACATAAACGCACGACGGGGTTCGTCAATCATGGAAATCGCTCAGGGACCCGAAATCAGTGAGTAATAGTCCATGAAACGGCCAGAATCGGCCAAAACTGCGAGTGTTGATAACCGACACATAGACGGGGCCCCATGTTCGTCAATCATGGAAATCACTCCGAGACCTCAAAACAGTGTGTAATAGTCCATGAAACGGGGCAAAATCGACCAAAACTGGGAGTCTTGTTGACCGGCACATAAATGCACCCCGGGGTTAAGTTCGTTAATCGTGGAAATCACTCCGGGACCACAAAAGAGTGAGTAATAGTCCGTGAAACAGGCCAGATTC
>NW_021186745.1:0-5273 GCF_002162155.2 Triticum dicoccoides
TTTTTTTATTTTTTCCTTCAAGAAATTGTTTTCTTCTTCAACTAAATTTAACCTCTCGACAATAGGGTCGGTTGGAATTTCCGGTTCAACAACCTCCTAGATAAATAAAATCTATGTCACGTTGGTCGGCATAATTTTCATAAACAATAAATGAACCAATAGTTATGAAAAGATAATATATACCACATTCGAATCATAGACAGGACGAGGGCCGACGGGAGCGGATACCAAAACCATCGCACTATATAAGATGCAATAATAAAAGTTATCGACGGGGGCGGATACCAAAACCGGTTGAATTGTTAGAAATCGATAAGACACACCACATTGTCAAATCCTAGAAGAAGGGCAAAAATAACACGGATGAAAAAGAAATACCCTCCCCCCCCCACCTCGGTCCTCTGCCCTCCCACGACGTGGCCCCTGCGCGCGTTACAGGAGCCCTAGATTGGCCACCGGTGACTCTCTCCTCCGCCAGGCGCCTCCTCCCGTCGTTGTCGCCGGGCGAAGCCCGTGTGGCGCGGGCGGCGGCAGGGCCTCTCCTTCCTTTCCCTATTCGTGGTGGCTGCGATGCAGGTTGGCTGCGCAGCGGTGAGGAGTGCGGAGTCTGGCAGGGTTCCCGACGGCGGGGTTGGCTAGATCCGGCGGCTACTTGGCTGGGAGGGAGTGGTGCGTCGTGGCGACACTGGTGGCGGGGATTCGGTCGGGGGCATCTCGATCCCGATCTGGATCTCGATCTATGTTGCGGCGATGCCGGTTGTGCTAGTGGCCCCGTCGGCGGGGGTCGTCTGGTGGGGCAGTTACGGTTGGGAGGGCCGTCGTCTTACACCTTCTCACCCGTGGGACGCGCCGGGATTGCGCCTGCTTCTACCATGCTTGGGGTTTGGGCACGTCAATCTGGCGGGGGGTCGCAGCCATGGGGCTGTGGCCGCCACCTTCTTCCCAAGCTGGGTTCGGACGGGGCGCCGGTGTCCTTACGTGGACATGTGCCTGGGGATCCTGCCCGAGGAACAACTGCCATGTTCTCGGCAGTTTGGGGTCATGTGCCAAGCTGTCGGCCGGGACCAGGGGTCTGGGTTTCCAGCTTCCGCTCATCCGGTCGTGGTTCAGTAGCTGGTTTGGGGCCTAGGTCGGCTTTGACCGGGTGGCTGGACAGGGACCGGTGGTGCTCTCGGGCCGTCACAAGGTGGATTCTTTCTTCCTCGATATTGTGGTCTTGTTGCTCGGCCTTGGGGAAGGCAGCTCAGTGAAATTTGTGCAAGGCCTCGGCCATTGCTTGCAACGATGACGTCTATGGACACCATTCTCCTCCCCAGAGACATTTCTTTTCGTCCTTTCTCCCCTGGCCATCCGACATCCTCGACGTTGCAGCGCCCTCTGTCAATGGCATCTTCTCCGGTGGTGCTCATATGAATTCGGTACCAAGGTTTCCCTTGGGCTTTCTCATTGCCGGCAATTTACCTCAATGCGACCTTGGCCTCTTTTAGATGGTCGTTGGCTTGGTGTGCGAGGTCATCGCAAGACCAGGGGGTTGTTGGGATCGGTATCACGGATAGGCTGCCGATGGTATTCTTTAGTCAAGTTGCATCGGGTGTGGTTGTCTGTGCAATGATGCTCTCTCGGGTTGGTTGGTGGGGCGCCGGTGAATGTCGTGCTTGATCTTGTCAGGCCGATGACGATGTCTGTGGACGCTGACCCCCTCCTTGGAGGCGTCTTTTATTGGCCCATCCTCCGTCAAACTGAGGGTTTCATGTTCACCTGACTCATCATGTGGTTTGTGCCTTGGTATGGTGGCCTGTTTGGTGAGGCTTGTTGAGGCGGTTCGAGAAGACTTGGGCTTATTGCCAGGAACAAGCTAGCTTCCCTAGTTTTGTGCTTTGTTTGGCTTAGCTTAGTGCCTGTTTTTGGTTCTTGTTTGTAGCTATTGGTGATTTTTTCTTTGTATAGCTGGTGTCCCCAGCAGGGTGTGGCTGTGCGTTTGTATATTTCATCTGTAGTGGCTCTATTTATAAAACGGGGTGGAAGGATTTTTAGGTTAAATCCTAGAAGAAGTATCATCCAGTAGTAGCTTTGCTTGTCTTAGTTAACTGAGATCAGGCAAATGCACGTAGAGAAGGAGGTTCAATAGCAATCCCCATCCGTGATGAAGATGCTTTGTTGGTCAAGCAATTAATCGGAGATATTTAAGCGACTTCAAACACATCCATGGCAGGTCAAGATTTCGCATACCTATGTATTTTTAGTCACATCCTGTAATTTGTGCCAATTCATCAGCCAAATTTGATGTGGCCTAAACTTTCACCAAAATGTTTGCAAGCCAAACTTCCAAAATTTTGGATGGATGCAAACTAAGCATTGCCTCATTATCCCCAAGACACAGTCATGGGGGTGTGTTGTGGTAGAGATGGCTCGCTTCTCTTGCACTTTGTCCAAATCATCAGGATATAGCACAAAAATAACAATACAATAGTAGAGAACATTTATTTTTGTTTTAGTTATTTAATGATGCTCTCTGTTGTATACCTTGATTCTGGTGCACAAGTATTTCCTTAGATTTTACATTGCGAAACAAACTTCTCTCTTCCAAACGAGCAAACTTCTTGCTTATGAGTGTGCAGATGGCGTGAACACTTGTGTGCGTTTGATGGTGTTTGTATATTGGTATGTATGCGTTGGTTGTGTGTGGCAGCCTTGTGTTCTCTGAAAGACTAGATTATGGCAAGTCCGACTAGATGCCATGGTTGATTTTTGAAAATCTTGTAGGTTGTTTTTTCCCCTTATATTACATTAGTCTTCTTTCATCTTTTAGTGTGTGGAAAGTTCGTGTAAAAAATGCTCGCATCTGTACGGTCACCTATAATTTATTTTTGAAAGATCTCGCACTTGCTATTTGGTGTCGCAGGAGAGTGGTATGCCAAATAAGATGTTGATAAAGAGCCTAAAGAAGATAGAAGATGTTATAAATGAAGCACACGAAATTATGGTTAAGCTTAACTTGTCAAGCATAAGTAATGACAATAGAAGACAGAAAATGGTTGTCAATCCTCCTACTACTGCAGTTTCTGCGCATAAAGTGCTTGGTCGAGATAATGACCGCGACAAGATCATAAAAATGATTCATGAGAAGGAAGGCGGTGTTCAACCAAGCACCAACAACAGTCTATGCTTTTCTGTAATTGGCATACATGGAGTTGGTGGGTCAGGGAAATCTACCCTTGCACAATTAGTTTATGCCCATGAGGAAAAGGACAAGCAAGACAACAAGGAAGGTCATTTCGACCTTGTTATGTGAGTCCATGTCTCTCAGAGTTTTAGGTTACTCGACATCTTCAAGGAGTTGTATGAGGCAGCTTCAGAGCCTAAGGTTCCATGCCCTCAATTCAATAACCTGACTACTTTGGGAAAAGAACTGGAAAGGAAGCTAGGGGCTTCTTTGGATCACAGGATTAGAAAACAAAGGAATTCAAAAAACACAGGAATTTGACGGGATTGTAGGTGCAAAACAGAGGATTACAAAATAGAGGAAAACTACAAGAATGGTCATTTGGATGGAACACAGGAAAAACACAGGAAAAGTGCCTCGATCCTACGCGAATCAGTGTAAAAAAGAGGTTATAGTGGATGTTGAAATTCCTATAGGATTGAGGTGTAGGAATGCATCCATAGGAATTTTGGAGGTGTGGTTCCTTTGATCCAAAGGGCTTCTTTAGGAAAAAATCCAATGGATTGGAATCCTCCAATATTCCTATGAAAATCCTTCAATCCAAAGAGGCCCTAGATGGAAAGCGATTCCTTCTGGTCTTAGACGATGTCTGGTGCAATAAGGATGTCGGTGATCAGAATCTACCAGAGTTACTTTCTCCATTGAAGGTTGGAAAGAGAGGAAGCAAGCTCCTAGTGACAACTCGAAGTAAATATGTATTCCCGGATCTAGGTCCTGATGTGAGATATACTGCCATGCCGGTACCTGAGTTTGATGATGATGCCTTCTTTGAGTTGTTCATGCATTATGCCCTTGAAGATGGCCAAGATCAAAGCAAGTTCGAGAGCATTGGGGCTGACATTGCAAAAAAGTTGATGAGGTCACCTCTAGCAGCTAAAACAGTGGGAGGAAATTTACGTCGGCAACAAGAGGTTAACTATTGGAGAGGAGTCAATGATAAGGACCTTTTCAATAAACGGACGGGACCTCTGTGGTGGAGCTACTACCAGCTTGATGAGCAGGCTAGGCGTTGCTTTGCATATTGCAGTATTTTTCCTAGAAGACATCGATTGCACCGTGATGACTTGGTGAGACTGTGGGTGGCAGAAGGGTTCATAAGAAACACGGATGAAGGGGGTGATATTGAAGAAGTTGCTCAGGAAATCTTTAATGAACTATTGTCGATCTCGTTTATTCAACCAGGAGTGTGGGACTTGTTTTATGACAAGGACCACTATTTAGTTCATGATCTGCTGCACGATTTAGCGGAGACAGTAGCTGGCAGTGACTGCTTCAGAATTGACAATAACACAAGCCAGAAAGGAGGAGGATGGACGGGAGATGTTCCCCAAGACGTTCGTCATCTTTTTGTTCAGAGTTATGATGCAGCATTGATTACTGAGAAGATTCTTGAATTGGGAAAGTTACACACTCTCATCATTTATAGTGTTGGATGTAATACACCAGTTGAAGAAATAGTCATCAAAAAAAAATACTCAAGAGTCTGCCGAAACTGCGGGCACTAGCAATTAATTCGAGTCCGGTGAAGGGTGCACTTATTTGGAAACCAGATACATTTTCTGTCCCGGAATCTGTTGGTCAATTAAAACATCTGCGCTATCTTGCTTTCCGGAGAGATATTGGATGCAGAGTAACTTTACCAAACAGTCTAAACCACCTGTATACAGATGCGCAGGTGCTAGATTTTGGTAAATGCAATGGTTTGGTATTTTCCTGTGATGATCTTATCAACTTGCGGCATGTATGCAGCGGTCGTCGATTGCAATTTTCAAACATGAGTAGGCTTGCCTCACTCCAAACAATCCCAGCATTCAGAGTAAGTGCTGAACAAGGGCACGAGGCAAAGCAGTTGAGGTACCTAAACGGGCTCAGCGGCGGACTGTATATCACTGGTCTGGAAAGTGTTGAAAGCAGAGAGGAAGCTCTTGAAGTCGATCTAGCTGCCAAGAAACGGCTCACAGATCTAACACTATTATTCTTTGGAAGTTCAGAAGTTGCAGCAGAGGTACTTGAGGGCCTTTGTCCTCCCGTGGGGCTTGAAAACCTGACA
>NW_021186746.1:0-893 GCF_002162155.2 Triticum dicoccoides
TCTCTTTACCGAAGTTGTGCTCGATCCGGAGGGCTAGAAAAAAGAACAAAGACTTAATTAATATGTGTACATACCAAAACAATGAATGCATCAATTAGCTAGTCAGCAAAAGCTTAACTAATATATATACCTGGCCGGACTCGGTTCGGTCACCGGAGACGTCATCACGGTCTCCTTCTTGCACCGGCATTGTGTCACCGGAGCCGTCCTCACGGTCTCCTTCTTGCACCGGCATTAGGTCACCAGAGCCATCATAATCATAGCCAGCTGCTTCTAGACCATCGGTGTCGTTGAGAAACAACGAGCAGACGGCATCACTTCCTCGTTCGATTATGTCCCCCAACAACTCTTCTTGTACTTTGTCTCGGGCGGTGTCCATAGTTTCTACAAATATTTACAACATGGCAATTATTATTCAAACATGACAGATGGATATATTAGTGGAAAACGTAGAACTAATATTAATTATTGGCATCGACGCTGCTTCTCTAGGGTTTGGGGTGTCCTTGACGCTGCTTCTCTATGGTTTGGAGTGGCCTCGACAATGCTTCAAGGATAAAAAAAGAAGAGGAAGAAGAAAAAAAAAGAGGACAAGAAAGAATAGACGAGTAAGAACTCCTCTATTCTTTCTTCTCCTCTTTTTTTCTTCTTCTTCCTCTTTTTTTATCGGGAACGAGGGTCGTCGAGGGTCACCGAGCGGTAGAGGAAACCCTAAATAGCAAGTATCATGGGTCTGACATACATGTGGCCGTCGGTGTCGGACACTACATCCACGTCCCACAAGTGACGTGGGCGTCGAAGCCCGCGTCACTTGTGGGACGTGGATGTCGTGTCCGACACCGACGACCACATGTATCTCACACCCACGATACTTGCTATTTAGGGTTTCCTCT
>NW_021186747.1:0-531 GCF_002162155.2 Triticum dicoccoides
GGATACGAAATCAAGGGCCTGTGGTTCATCTTCAACCTCCACCCCCCTGAGCCGGGCAAACAACGTTAACCTGAGTGGAATTCTAATAGCATCTCCAATAAATGACGTAAAATACATAACAACAAAGTGCTAGATGTAAAATACATCAGCCGCTCATCTCTGAACTTAACTGTTGAAACTGAACTTAACTGTCGAAACTGAATTTTGCTGTCGAAACTGAACGCACTAGCAAGGTGAGGCTACACGTCGGTCGACTTACTTTTTCATCTCTGGTCAGTCGATTTTGCAGCCGTTGGATACGAAATCAAGGTCCTACGGTTCATCTTCAACCTCCACCCCCTGAGCCACCAGCCACCACCGGCCAAACAGCAGCCCCTCGCCGCCCGCGGCCGGCGATGCGCCGCCCCGCCCGCCCCGAAAACACTCCCCACCGCCGGTCCGCCGCCACCCCGGCCATCCCTTTAGGCGCCCCCATGCCGCGCTTTTTCTCCGGCAATCCCCACGCCACCGCCTCGCCAACGCCCCGCCACC
>NW_021186748.1:0-2204 GCF_002162155.2 Triticum dicoccoides
TGAATAACTTCAACCAGATTGTAGTTGTGACATGCCCTCGGCCACCCCAAAAGTTAGCACGCAGAAGCAGGGAGCCAATCCTCTGGCTGAATTTGTCCATAGCATCAGCCATCCTGCAATTCAACTCTGTTGCCTTTTTGCACGACGATGGCTGGTGCTATGGATAAATTCAACTCGATGGTTGTGACATACCCGATTCCATTTAAAGAAGCTTCGTTGAATCAGGCTTCAATCAGGTTGAAGCAGGGAGTCGCTCGTCCAGGTTACCCGGTTAAAATTTTCATATAGAGCATGCCATTAAACTATGACAGACTCTTTTTGCAGAATTGGAAGGATGGTTGTTGCTATGGACGAATTCCACCGGCTGATACATATCCGACCGCCACTTGCAAACAGTTTCCTTTAGTTGCCTGATTCATGGTTATTGTACCCATGCTGACACTGGGTTTAATCTGACTTACTCTAACTTAATATTCTACTGTCTAGAATAAATATAGTTAAACTCTAAACCTAATTAACTCAGCCACAGGACCAACAGGTTCACTCTATAACATCTGGACAGTACAAAGGTCATCAAGACGGAAAGTAGTCTATTGGATTGAATGAGTAATGTATCTGTTTTCACGTGATTCAAGACTTCCCTGTTGTTTGTACGGTCTCCTACAACATGGTTATGTATGATGTCTTTCATGTTCTGCTTGCTGTGGCGAATTCTGTAGAATTTGTTGCAGAGAACTTGTGGATTTATAAATTTACATACTAAAGCAATCTAAATAACCTTTAGATCCATCTAAGATTTTGATTCCCAGTAAAAGAAAAGCATCGAATTAATAAACTGATAATTTAAGGGTCTCTCCCATCAATGCAAATTATTATTTAGTCCTGAGCAATGTTTTTTTAGAACCCTCTGTTTCTCCTGGGTACTAATCTAAAGCTGGTTGATAAACAAAGGTTGCATCTGGATACTTCCTTCAGATGTAAGGTCATCTTTCTGAAGCTTGGAGCATTTTAAACTCTTATGCATGTTTGGCATTAAAAAGGAGCTTGGCATTCACTCTTATCGGTTTTCAGTGATGGCCTTCTAAACTAGCACAGAAAAGGAACACTATTCTTGTTACTTGCCCGTTATTGTAATTTTGTCAAAAGTTGTCTCAGTTGAACACTTTCATATACCGTATAGTCGATGTTAATTTCTGTTGTTGTTTGTCAAAAGATGTATCTCTAAGAGGTCCATCTTTGTTCCAATCCAAGGGCACAATAGGTACAATTCTCAGTTTCTTCTGTGCATGTTATTTTCTATTGCTGTTTGTTTAATTGCTTTCAATTTTGCATGGAGTAAACAAAATCAGTTAGCAAATATGCCCTACATGTTGTGAAGAGTACCATATATCTTTTTCATACAAATGATTGGCATATACAACTATTTGCCCGAAAACACTTATACCCCACAAATCGGTGTCTCTTTCTCTTTACTTTCCTGTATTATCTACAGGGTTGACCAAGAATTCAACTAGTAAGCTACCATATGTATGAATAGAGAAGCATCTGCTTACTTTGGCTACCATTTGTATGCTTTGACTTCATTTTCAAAATGATTGATTTCCTTCAGCAGTGGAAGCTTCTCAATGCTGCTAGACATCGGAATGCGTTCTCGGACATCCTTCTAGGATCCTAGTAACGCTTGCTGCTCTTCCATCTTCGGCAACTTAGAGCATCTCCAGCCGTGCCCCCAATAGGCCCCCCCAGGCCACTTTTTCGGCCCCGGCGCCAAAAAACGGCCCAGTCGCGCCCCCAGGACAACGAAAAGCCTCGGTTCGGCCTTTTTTTTCACCCGGCGGCCGCAGGCCAAAACCGGCGCGCTGGGGGTCGCTTGGGGGCTCCGGCGCAAGGGAAAAGCACGGCTGGCCCACGCCGTCAGGTGAAAAGTCAATATTTTCTTCCCCGACTCGCCTCCCACCCCTCCCGCGCTCTCGGCCGCCACTAGGTATATCCCGGCGCCGCCCTTCACCGCTAGGTAGCCATTTCCCGCCGGAAAAATAGCAGAGGTTCGCCGTGGCAGCCCCTCTGAGACCAGCTGGGCGTTTCCGGCCGCCGTTTTCGGCCGCGGAAGGGTAGTTTAGCGGCGGGTGCACGCCACCGCGTGCAAGGTGTTCGGCGATTTTCCTGCCTCGGCGATGGACTCGGATGACGAGGAAGTGCTTGCC
>NW_021186749.1:0-1082 GCF_002162155.2 Triticum dicoccoides
CGGGGGGGGGGGGGCTAAAAACAACATTTGAATGTACATAGTACGAGACTTAATATCGATGTTTCAATTCGGTGTACATTGTAAGATTTGAACCGAGGACCAGGCATACGGGTAATTATTTCGAATTCGTGCCATACTAAGTTTCGAAAAGTTGACATTGACTCAGTTTGTTGTGCTATTTTGTAGGTCATATGTTTGAATCCATCCAAAAGTTTTCTCACTACCATGGTGTTCATCATATACATATGAATTTGTATTAAAAAAGTAGCGTGGATATAGTGAATGTGAAATCCACATTAGAATTGGAGATCGCTACGTGACACACACTCTAATTCAAATAACTAACTACGTGACACACACTCTAATTCAAATAACTAATTATGTGACACACACTCTAATCCACGTTAGCGTGGGTACCGTTTTGATTTTTTTTTCAAATAACTCCTCCTTAATTAATTTATAGTACTCCCTCTGTTCACTTTTATAAGACCTTCAAGACATTTCAGACAATGTGCAAAACAGTTCATTTTAAGTTGTCTGAAACGACTTACAAAAGTGAGTGATGGAGCATCTCGTTTTGAATGACTAATTATTGCAAGGAAAACACGGGCATGGTAATACATACAGATTCGTTTGCAAATGAAAGAAGATTCGTTTGCATTCTCAAATGTAGGCGCACCAGGCAAACCCGGGTCGTGTCGGGGTGGACGCTGCTTCGGTGCCTTAAAGGCAACTGCCTTTGGGTCACTGACATGTGGGCCAGCCACCTGTTGGGCCCATATGTCATGGACACAAAGGCAGGTGCCTTATGGCACCGAAGCATAGTTCTGTCGGGGTGGTCGCGTGTGTCGGACAAACGCGTAGCACCCAGCCACCCACCCCCTCCCCCCAAAAAGGACGAGACAATATAAGTTTGCGCTTCCATGTTTCGGATAGAAATATCTGGCGGCCCCAATTCCAGCCCTACAAAATCTCTCTTCTCCACGGTCCCCTTCCACGCCCAGATTGCTCAAATCCCTAAATCGCCGCCAACCCTCAAATCGCCCCTCGTCTCGTCTCTTTCCCCACCGTTCCCCACCTCT
>NW_021186750.1:0-884 GCF_002162155.2 Triticum dicoccoides
ATTTTCAAAATCCCCAAAAACCTAACACAAAAAAAGTTACGGGGCTTTCAAGATCTAGAGGCAAAAAATTCAAAAAAAAAGGTTTGGGATACTTCGTACGTATGCATGACCGATTTGGGATGATTCCAAGGGAAACAAAACAAACCTTTCTCAAATTCATGGCAGCAACTTACACCTAATGCACGTGAACTTGGAGAAAGTCACTTCTTTCATCCAAGCATAAGCTTCATGAACGGAACACGAAGGCATTGCTTACAAGGTTTTCAACACTAGGTTGATGTTCAGCATGAATCATGGGGGAGACAAAAATGCTGTTGATGGGCTCAACAACAACTCATCAGAATTTTCCATATTACTAGACTTCCACCATCAGGTAAACACGGTGATAGCAATGGTCAGACCAAAAGAAGTAAATGGTGTATGCTCGAGGGATCAACCACGAGTAAGACAACATTACGAAAATCGTTGGTTCTAATTTGACTTGACGATAGCCCATACTCAAGTCAAAGTCTTGACAAGGATATAGATCCAACAACTGATCACGAGGACCAATCAATGGAGATATCATCTTTCTTCAACACACACACACGCACAAAAGATATCCCTTAACATGAACTAAGTCAGACAAGCTTTTATCTTCCAACTCTCCAAGTTGTTGTTTAGCTTAACCAAGTAGCTCAGGGTATCCGACACAGATTCTTGGAGAAAGGGTGGCTTACAAGAAACCCCCCCCCCCCTGTGGACCGCCTTTTCTGTTTTTTTTAAAAGATGAAAATGTCAAAAAGATAAAAGAATATAATTTGCCATGTGATATGTGGTCTAGTTGTTGAGAAAATTTACAAATAGAAATTTCGACTTTATTTGCAAAATCTCTCTGGAAATTT
>NW_021186751.1:0-1039 GCF_002162155.2 Triticum dicoccoides
GATGGGTACCCTTCAAAGGAGTAACCCGAAGGTAAGCTTGGTCGCCAATTTCATAAGTCATATCCTTATGATGACGATCGTACTGGCTTTTCTGACGAGACTGGGCTGTTTTCAGATTCTCACGAATGATGCGAACTTGCTCTTCTGCCTCCTGGATCATGTCCGGTCCAAAGAATTGTCTTTCACCGGTTTCTGACCAGTTCAAAGGTGTTCGACATCTTCGTCCATAGAGAACCTCAAAAGGAGCTTTCTTGAGGCTGGATTGGTAGCTATTGTTATAAGCAAACTCGGCGAAAGGAAGACATTTCTCCCAATCCATACCGAATGAGATAACGCAAGCTCTGAGCATGTCTTCGAGAATTTGATTGACCCGTTCCACCTGACCACTTGACTGAGGGTGGAAAGCGGTACTGAAGGAAAGATGGGTTCCCATGGCAGTTTGGAAACTCTCCCAGAAATGAGAAGTGAAAAGACTGCCACGGTCTAAGTTAATCTCTAGTGGAACACCATGGAGTGACACTATTCGAGAAATATATAAGTCATCGAGCTGACTAGCAGTGATATTTTCTCGAACAGGAAGGAAGTGAGCCACTTTGGAAAGACGATCAACGACTACGAAGATAGCGTTATTCCCTCTCTTGGTCCTGGGAAAGCCGGTGATGAAGTCCATACCAACTTTATCCCATTTCCATTCAGGAATAGCTAAAGGCTGAAGGGTGCCAGCAGGCCTTTGATGCTCTGCCTTAACGCGACGACAAACGTCACAGTTAGCAATAAACTGAGCGATTTCTCTCTTCATCCTAGTCCACCAGAACCTCTGGCGTAGGTCCTGATACATCTTAGTACTACCGGGATGAATCGTGAGAGGAGATTCATGCGCCTCCTTAAGAATCAATTGCCGAAGATGTTGCTTCTTGGGAACCACCAAGCGATTCTCAAAGAAAACAACACCACGATCATCCATAGAGAAACATCCACCAACTCCCTTTTTAATGTTTCTCTTGATCCGGGTAATCCCCGTATCATGTTTCTGGGCTTC
>NW_021186752.1:0-2206 GCF_002162155.2 Triticum dicoccoides
AGAATTGGCCAAAACTGTGAGTGTTGACGACAGAGACACAAACGCACCCCGGGGATTTTAAATCGTGGAAATCGCTCCGGGACTACAAAACGATGATTAATAGTACACAAAACGGACCAGAAATTGGCCAAAATTGTGAGTGTCATTGACCGACACGTAAACGCACCACGGGGTTTGTAAATCGTGGAAATCACGCTTGGACCCAAAAACAGAGTGATAGTCCAAGAAACGGGCCAGAATCGGCCAAAACTGCGAGTGTTGATGACCGACACGTAAATGCACCCTGTGGTTCGTTAACCGTGGAAATCACTCCGGGGCCCCAAAACAGTGAGTAATAGTCCATGAAACAGGCCAGAATCAGCCAAAACTGTGAGTGTTCATGTCTAACACGTAAGTGCGCCTTGGGGTTCAACAACTATGGAAATCACTTCAGGACCAGAAAACGGTGACTAAAAGTCCACAAAATGCGTTAGAATTGGCCAAAACTATGAGTGTTCATAACCAACACGTAAGCGCACCTGGGGGTTTGTTAATCGTGGAAATCATTCCGGGGCCCCAAAACAGTGAGTAATTGTCCATGAAACGGGCCAGAATTGGCCAAAACTACTAGTATTGATCACCGACATGTAAACGCACCCCGCGGTTCGAGTAATCGTGGAAGTCACACCGGGGCCGCAAAACAGTGAGTGTTGATGTCCGACACCTAAACGCACCTTGGGGTTCAACAACTATGGAAATCGCTTCGGGACCCCTAAATTTTGAGTAATAGCCCACGAATCGCGTCAGAATTGGCCAAAACTATGAGTGTTGACGACAGACACGCAAACGCACTATGGGGATTGTCAATCGTCGAAACCGCTCTGGGACGCCCAAACGGTGAGTAATAGTGCATGAAACGGATGAGAATTGGCCAAAATTGTTAGTGTTTATGACCGACACGTAAACGCACCCCAGAGTTCATCATTCGTGGAAATCACTCCGGGACCCCAAAACTAAGTAATAATGCAAGAAATGGGCAAAAATCGGCCCAAAGTGCGCTTGTTGATGATCGACATGTAAGCGCACCATGGGGTTAAACAACCGTGGAAATCACTTTGGGGCCCCAAAACGGTGAGTGTTGATGTCCGACACGTAAACGGACCTTAGGGTTCAACCACTATGGAATCGCTTCGGGACCCCCAAATGATGAGTAATAGTCCATGAATCGCGTAAGAATTGGCCAAAACTGTGAGTGTTGACGACAGAGACACAAACGCACCCCGGGGATTTTAAATCGTGGAAATCGCTCCGGGACTACAAAACGATGATTAATAGTACACAAAACGGACCAGAAATTGGCCAAAATTGTGAGTGTCATTGACCGACACGTAAACGCACCACGGGGTTTGTAAATCGTGGAAATCACGCTTGGACCCAAAAACAGAGTGATAGTCCAAGAAACGGGCCAGAATCGGCCAAAACTGCGAGTGTTGATGACCGACACGTAAATGCACCCTGTGGTTCGTTAACCGTGGAAATCACTCCGGGGCCCCAAAACAGTGAGTAATAGTCCATGAAACAGGCCAGAATCAGCCAAAACTGTGAGTGTTGATGTCTAACACGTAAGTGCACCTTGGGGTTCAACAACTATGGAAATCACTTCAGGACCAGAAAACGGTGAATAAAAGTCCACAAAATGCGTTAGAATTGGCCAAAACTGTGAGTGTTCATAACCAACACATAAGCGCATCTGGGGGTTTGTTAATCGTGGAAATCATTCCGGGGCCCCAAAACAGTGAGTAATTGTCCACAAAACGGGCCAGAATTGGCCAAAACTACTAGTATTGATCACCGACATGTAAACGCACCCCGCGGTTCGTTAATCGTGGAAATCACACCCGGGCCCCAAAACAGTGAGTGTTGATGTCCGACACCTAAACACACCTTGGGGTTCAACAACTATGGAAATCGCTTCGGGACCCCTAAATTTTGAGTAATAGCCCACGAATCGCGTCAGAATTGGCCAAAACTGTGAGTGTTGACGACAGACACGCAAACGCACTATGGGGATTGTCAATCGTCGAAATCACTCTGGGACGCCCAAACGGTGAGTAATAGTGCACGAAACGGATGAGAATTGGCCAAAATTGTTAGTGTTTATGACCGACACGTAAACGCACCCCGGAGTTCGTCATTCGTGGAAATCACTCCGGGACCCCAAAACTAA
>NW_021186753.1:0-1462 GCF_002162155.2 Triticum dicoccoides
TCCTCATAGACTTATAGACCTGTGTACACTCCCACACGCATTAGTCCCTTAACCTATAAGTCTTCAATACACCAAAATCACTAAGGGACACTAGATGCACTTACAGATAGCCATACATCATAGGGAAATAATATATAGCGTTGAGCACCATGTTTAAGTAGAGATTACAGCGGGTAAGAGAGAGGTTACACTGCTGCATAGAGGGGGGAAGATTTGGTGGTGAAGGCAGTGAAGTTGTTGGTGAAGATGACGGTGATGATGATGGCCCCCGGTGGCACTCCGGCGCCACCGGAAACAAGGGGGAGAGGGCCCCCCTTCTTCTTCTTCTTCCTTGACCTCCTCCCTAGATGGGAGAAGGGTTTCCCCTCTGGTCCTTGGCCTCCATGGCGTGGGAGGGGCGAGAGCCCCTCCGAGATTGGATCTGTCTCTCTGTCTCTCTCTGTTTATGCGTTCTCAGATTCTACCCCTTCACCATTTCTTATATTCTCGGAGATCCGTAACTCCGACTGGGCTGAAATTTGAACACGATCTCTATCCGGATATTAGCTTTCTTGCGGCGAAAGAAGGGAATCAATCGCCTTATGGGGTGGCCACGAGGGTCAGGGGTGCGCCCCCCTACCTTGTGGGCCCCTCGAGTATCGTCTCGCGTTGATTTTTCTTCCAAAAAGTCATATATATTCCAAAAAATCTCCGTCAGGTTTTATTCCATTTGGACTCCGTTTGATATGGATATTCTGCGAAACAAAAAACATGCAACAAACAGGAACTAGCACTGGGCACTGGATCAATATGTTAGTCCAAAAATAGTATAAAAAGTTGCCAAAAGTATATGAAAGTTGAATAATATTGGCATGGAACAATCAAAAATTATATATACGATGGAGACGTATCACATAGCCCCATGTGTCTCACTCCACGATACCTATTTGTTCGCATTAATATGACGTGCACGCATGTGGATCTAGAGAAGAAAATGCCCACCAAGCTGGTATGTCTGGTCTTCGTCGTTGCTTCCTCCCGTGTAGCGACGCCGTCGATCTATGTATGTGTGCATCATGCATCTCATCAATACACCTTCATACATTAATGCATCATACACCCCGTGTAGCGACGCCGTCGGTCTATATATTTGTGCATCATGCATCTCATCAATATACCTTCATACATTAATGCATCATACACCCTATCTCAGTTCAAGCCATGAAGACTTATATTTGTGTGACCGGATCCCCAAATCCACCCCGAAGCCTCCGCCTCCAACCCTTCCTGCACCGCACACGCCGAATCCCCCACTCCATCTCCCATCTTTTAATCAACCTCTGCCACCCTCGATTGGACCGAATGGCCAGATCTAGGCATCGAGGGTCGTCGCTGGCAAATTGACACTAATATGAATCCAAAAGGGGGACACACATGCACCACGAGCACCCAGTGGGGTGCCATGCTCCATAGCCACTTCCGA
>NW_021186754.1:0-1659 GCF_002162155.2 Triticum dicoccoides
GGGGGTCCTGGAGTGATTTCCACAATTTACGAACCCCGTTGTGCGTTTACATTTCGGTCATCAACACTCATAATTTTGGCCGATTCTGGTCCGTTTCGTGCACTATTACTCGCCGCTTTGGGGTCCCAGAGCGATTTCCATGGTTGTTGAACTCCAAGGTGCACTTACGTGTCTGTCATCAACATTCATAGCTTTTGCCAATTCTGGCCCGTTTCTTGGACTATTACTCTGTTTTGGCGTCCCGGTGTGATTTCCATGATTGACGAACACCGGGGTGCGTTTATGTGTCGGTTAGCAACACTCGCATTTTGGGCCGCTTCTGGCCCGTTTCGTCGACTATTACTCACCGTTTTGGGGCCCCAAAGCGATTTCCATGGTTGTTGAACCCCATGGTGCGCTTACGTGTCGATCATCAACAATCGCAGTTTGGGCCGATTTTGGCCCGTTTCTTGCACTATTAATTAGTTTTGGCCGTCCCGCAGTGATTTCCATGATTGACGAACTCCGTAGTGCGTTTACATGTCAGTCATCAACACACAAATTTGGTCGACTCTGGTCCATTTCGTGCACGATTATTCACCATTTTGGCGTCCCAGAGCGATTTCCATGATTGACAATTCTCGGGGTGCGTTTGCGTGTCTGTCCTCAACACTCGCAGTTTGGGCCAATTCTGACGCGATTCGAGGACTATTACTCAACATTTAGGGGTCCCGAAGCGATTTCCATAGTTGTTGAACCCCAAAATGCGTTTACGTGCCGGTCATGAACACTCACAGTTGTGGCCGATTCTGGCCCGTTTCGTGGACTTTTACTCACTGTTTGGGGTCCCGGTGTGACTTGCGCAATTAAGAAACCCCGGGGTGCGTTCACGTGTCGATCATCAACACTCGCAGTTTCGGCAGATTCGGGCTCGTTTTGTGGCACTCGCAATTTTGGCCGATTCTGGCCCGTTTCATGGACTATTACTCACTGTTTTGGGGTCCCGGAGTGCTTTCCTTGATTAACAAACCCCGGGGTGCGTTTACGTATCGGTCATCAACACTCATGGTTTTTGTCGATTCTGACTCGTTTCGTGGACTATTACTCACCGTTTTGGGGTCCCGAAGAGATTTCCATAGTTGTTGAACCCCAAGGTGCGCTTACATGTATGTCATCAACAATCGCAGTTTGGGCCGATTTTTGGCCCATTTGTTGGACTATTACTTAGTTTCGGGGGTCCTGGAGTGATTTCCACAATTTACGAACCCCGTTGTGCGTTTACATTTCGGTCATCAACACTCATAATTTTGGCCGATTCTGGTCCGTTTCGTGCACTATTACTCGCCGCTTTGGGGTCCCAGAGCGATTTCCATGGTTGTTGAACTCCAAGGTGCACTTACGTGTCTGTCATCAACATTCATAGCTTTTGCCAATTCTGGCCCGTTTCTTGGACTATTACTCTGTTTTGGCGTCCCGGTGTGATTTCCATGATTGACGAACACCGGGGTGCGTTTATGTGTCGGTTAGCAACACTCGCATTTTGGGCCGCTTCTGGCCCGTTTCGTCGACTATTACTCACCGTTTTGGGGCCCCAAAGCGATTTCCATGGTTGTTGAACCCCATGGTGCGCTTACGTGTCGATCATCAACAATCGCAGTTTGGGCCGATTTTGGCCCGTTT
>NW_021186755.1:0-1368 GCF_002162155.2 Triticum dicoccoides
TCTCTGTCCAGGAGTCGCAACTAGTTTCTGGTGTTTGTAGGTAGTGCTATTTTTCTACCAAGTGGCACCCGGCAGGGTGGGCTTGGGACAGACTAGGCACACGTGGCCCGGTGTACCGAGTGGCACCCGGTTGGTGGGCTCGGGAACCCTGTACACATCGTTTGGGGCCGTAAGCGACACCCCGGCCGGATCTCCTTGCGGATGGAACCCGAATAGGCGATAAACCTGGACTAGAGTCTTGTGTGGTTAGTCAGGTCGTGGCCGACACCCTCGCCAGGCTTCTGCTTGAAGGTTGCCGAGATACATGACGTGTACATGGCGGTAAGTGGCGAGAGCGTGTGTGAAGAAGTACACCCCTGCAGGGTTAACATGATCTATTCGAATAGCCGGGTCCGCGGTTATGGACTTCTTGGATGCTTACATGGTACATAGACAACTTGAAGTGGATATTCTAAAATGCTCAAGACAAGTGTGAGTGCTATGGATGGCCTTCTCGTAGGGAGACGGGGATGAATCCATAGTAGTGTATTGTATGGTGATTAGTGGACTCGTGTACGTTGTTTCACCTCCAGAGTTTCTGGTAGTCGTAGAACAGGATAGCCATAGAGTCAAAGCTGGCTTGCTGCAACTAAACCCCACGTTACCCTCTTGATACAAGTGCATGTATGATAGGATCTGATGTAAGTCTTGCTGAGTACCTTTGTACTCATGTTGCTTTATTTATGTTTTTGCAGCGGAGACTTCGGTCTTACTAGTGTTCTCGTGGACTTCGACTAGTAGCTAGTACCTCAGCTACGATCTTGATCGGACGTTGTAGATAGTCAGGCGTTCAGCCTTTTTCATTTATAGATGTCTGTACTCAGACATGTAATGCTTCCGCTTGTTGCTTGATTGCTCTGACTGTTGGGTCATGTGACCCCTGTTTGTAATAATGCTGTGATGGCTCTTTTGAGCCTTTATCTATATAAGTTGTTGAGTTATGCTGTGATGCCATGTTGTACAGCACATACCTGCATGTTATGCGTACGTGTAATGTGTATTGCTATGTGTGGGATCTGACTATCTAGTTGTTTATTCTTAGTAGCCTCTCTTACCGGGAAATGTCTCCTAGTGCTTCCACTGAGCCCTGGTAGCTTGCTACTGCTCCGGAACACTTAGGCTGGCCGGCATGTGTCCTTCTTCGATCCTGTGTCTGTCCCTTCGGGGAAATGTCACGCGATGAATACCGGAGTCCTGTTAGCCTGCTACAGCCCGGTTCACCGGAGTCCTGTTAGCCCAGTGCTACAGCCTGGATTCACTCGTTGATGACCGACACGTTCGATGCTGGGTCATGGATGCCTGTCCCTGTAAGTGAGTGCCACTTTGGGT
>NW_021186756.1:0-1714 GCF_002162155.2 Triticum dicoccoides
AACTTGTAACGCCCTCGATGCGGCTATATCTCCCACGTGTCGAAGCACGACTTAGAGGCATAACCGCATTGAAAGCAATGTCGCAAGTGAGGTAATCTTCACACAACCCATGTAATACATAAGGGAAAGAGATACATAGTTGGCTTACAATCGCCACTTCACACAATTACATGAATAAAGCATTACATCATCCAGATACAATCAAGGTCCGACTACGGAACCAAAATAAAAGAAGAACCACAAATGCGACAAAAGGCCCCCGATCGACCCCAACTGGGCTCCACTACTGATCAACTAACACGAAACCACATAAAGGACAAGATCTTCCTCGAGCTCCTCCTGAGCTTGGTTGCGTCAACTGCACAAACTCATCGGCACCTGCAAACTGGTTTTGGAAGTATCTGTGAGCCACGGGGACTCAGCAATCTCGCACCCTCGCGATCAAGACTATTTAAGCTTATGGGTAAGGTAAAGGTATGAGGTGAAGCTGCAGCAAGCGACTAGCATATATGGTGGCTAAACATACGCAAATGAGAGCGAGAAGAGAAGGCAAAGCACGGTCGATAAAAGTATGATCAAGAAGTGATCCTATAGCAACCTACGTCAAGCATAACTCCAACAACCGTGTTCACTTCCCGAACTCCGCCGGAAAGAGACCATCACGGTTACACACACGGTTGATGTATTTTAATTAAGGTCAACTTCGGGTTTTCTACAACCGGACGTTAACAAATTCCCATCTGCCCATAACCGCGGGCACGGCTTTCGAAAGTTCAAATCCCTGCAGGGGTGTCCCAACTTAGCCCATGACAAGCTCTCACGGTCAACGAAGGAATAGACCTCCACCCGAGACGTTCCGATCAGACTCGGTATCCCGGTACAACAAGACATTTCGACAGGGTAAAACTAAACCAGCAACACCGCCCGAATGTGCCGACAAATCCCGATAGGAGCTGCACATATCTCTTTCTCTGGGCACACTCAGATGAGACTAGCTACGAGTAAAACCAACCCTCAAGTCTCCCCGAGGTGGCCCCGCAGGCAGCTCAGTTCAGACCAACACTCAGAGGAGCACTAGCCCGGGGGGGTTAAAATAAAGATGACCCTCGGGCTGGCCGACCCAAGGGAAAGAAAAGGCTAGGTTGCGAATGGTAAAACCAATGTTGGGCATTGCTGGAAGAGCTTTACTTAAGGCGAACTGTCAAGGGGTTCCCATTATAGCCCAACCGCGTAAGGGACGCAAAATCCAGGAACATATCACCGATATGACGGAAACTAGGGCGGCAAGAGTGGAACAAAACACCAGGCATAAGGCCGAGCCTTCCACCCTTTACCAAGTATATAGATGCATTAATTAAATAAGATATATTGTGATATCCCAACAAGTAAACATGTTCCAAATAAGGAACAACATCTCCATGTTCCAACAAGGAACAAACTTCAATCTTCACCTGCAACTAACAACGCTATAAGAGGGGCTGAGCAAAGCGGTAACATAGCCAATCAACGGTTTGCTAGGACATGGTGGGTTAGAGGTTTGACATGGCAATTTGGGAGGCTGACAAGCAAATGGTAGGCATCGTAGCATTGGCATGGCAAAAGAGCGAGCAAACTAGCATAGCAAAGATAGTAGTGATTTCGAGGGTATGATCATCTTGCCTGAAATCCCGCAAGGAAGAAGAACGAGTCCATGAAGAAGACAAACGGACGTAGA
>NW_021186757.1:0-870 GCF_002162155.2 Triticum dicoccoides
TCATTTCAAGAAGGGGAGGATGATGAGGACATCAATACAATTGTTACACCCACAGCCCCTGCTGCTATACATACTGGACCAATTACTAGAGCTCGTGCACGCCAACTAAATTACCAGGTACTTTCGTTTCTTGGTAATGATTCTAATGTTCATGAGAATATGATGCTGCCTAAATTGGATACATTTGTTTTGCTTACAAATGAAGGGCCTAGCTTGGAGAAGGATGAACATTGGAGCAAGAACAAGCATGGAGATGATGGCATGCGCAAGGGGAACAAGAACGGAGTTACAAGCGATGATTTCAGGACTTTGAAGCCACCATAATGGGTGCATGAAGCCTTGGACGAAATATACAAGATGCCACTTCATAAATTTCGTCCCGAGGCTATTTTAGGTGCTGCGTCACCTTATTATTGGGCCAGGCCCATGTAATTTCGAAATACATAAGTATAGGCTATTTTTAGAGTCTGTATGTGTGGGGAAACAAGAGATAGGGTTGATTTCGGACCCCTCCACCAAGGGCCACGAAATTTCCCCCCCCCCCTTCCTCCATATATACAGCCCTTAGGGCATCGTTTAGACTTTGGGTTTTGTTTAGATTAAAAGTTCGCCATAGCTGCAACTTCACGTACTTCGTTTGTGTTCAACGACCAGACAAAGGCGTCACAGAACCCCACCTTGATCAATAAAGCTTTCATCTTATATTCGCAATATCCAGATTGCAATCTTAGTTTCTTGCTTGTTCTTCGTTTGCTCGCAGGAAACAGACCCTCGTGGTCAGGTTGATCGTGCTCCGGCGTGGTCAATAACCTCTCGGAGTTGGTTTAGCGATTGCTAAGGCGCGACGTCCTCGCACGTTCGTAGTCGGAT
>NW_021186758.1:0-777 GCF_002162155.2 Triticum dicoccoides
AAATCCTAATCTCGAAATACGCCAACCCAACATCGACCATTGGAGACACCTGTAGTACTCCTTTATAATCACCCATTTACGTTGTGACGTTTGGTAGTACCCAAAGTGTTCCTCCGGTAAACGGGAGTTGCATAATCTCATAGTCGTAGGAACATGTATAAGTCATGAAGAAAGCAATAGCAACATACTAAACGATCAGGTGCTAAGCTAATGGAATGGGTCATGTCAATCAGATCATTCTACTAATGATGTGACCTCGTTAATCAAATAACAACTCATTGTTCATGGTTAGGAAACATAACCATCTTTGATTAACGAGCTAGTCAAGTAGAGGCATACTAGTGACACTCTGTTTGTCTATGTATTCACACATGTATTATGTTTCCGGAAAATACAATTCTAGCATGAATAATAAACATTTATCATGATTATAAGGAAATAAATAATAACTTTATTATTGCCTCTAGGGCATATTTCCTTCACATACCCCCCCCCCCAAACGATCAGATACGAAGCCAAAAACCTAATTCCTCCGCCGCAACCTTCTGTATCCACGAGATCCCATCTTGGGGCCTGTTCCGAGCTCCGCCGGAGGGGGCATCCATCACGGAGGGCTTCTACATCAACACCATAGCCTCTCCGATGAAGTGTGAGTAGTTTACCTCAGACCTTCGGGTCCATAGTTATTAGCTAGATGGCTTCTTCTCTCTTTTTGGATCTCAATACAATGTTCTCCCCCTCTCTTGTGGAGATCTATTCGATGTAATCTTCTTTTTG
>NW_021186759.1:0-630 GCF_002162155.2 Triticum dicoccoides
CTACCGCGACGACGTCCGCCTCGACTCACGTTATGCTAAGACAGGGGGGCACTGGTGTCACGTGCTCGTCTCGGCGTCCGTCGTCGCTACCGCGACGATGTCCTCCTCGACTCGCGTTATGCTAAGACAGGGTGGCACTGGTGTCACGTGCTCGTCTCGGCGTCCTTCGTCGCTACCGCGACGACGTCCGCCTCGACTCACGTTACGCTAAGACAGGGTGGCACTGGTGTCACGTGCTCGTCTCAGCGTCCGTCGTCGCTACCGCGACGAAGTCCGCCTCGACTCGCTTATGCTAAGACAGGATGGGAATGGTTTCACGTGCTCGTCTCGGCGTCCGTCGTCGCTACCGCGACGACGTCTGCCTCGACTCGCGTTACGCTAAGACAGGGTGGCAGTGGTGTCACGTGCTTGTCTCGGCATCCATCGTCGCTACCACGACGACGTCCGCCACGACTCGCGTTACGCTAAGACAGGGTGGGAATGGTGTCACGTGCTTGTCTCGGCGTCCGTCGTCGCTACCGCGACGACGTCCGCCTCGACTCGCGTTACGCTATGACAGGGTGGCAGTGGTGTCACGTGCGCGTCTCGGCGTCCGTCGTCGCTACCGCGACGACGTCCGTCTCGACTCGC
>NW_021186760.1:0-1131 GCF_002162155.2 Triticum dicoccoides
TACAACTTGTTAAACGGTTATTGGAATAATATATACGTATATTGCACTAGAATGTTTGCTTGCTATTTATGGCTGAATTATGCTTTTTCTGTAATTCTTTTGAGTGCTTCAAACATACGTGCACGTATAGTTGGATGGTTGGCTTTTGTATCCGTGTTCGAATGCGTCCGCGGATGTTTAGTGTGTTAGATTTAAAGTACGCAGTTGGAGATGCTTTTTTTTGACAATCTGCAGTTACAAATGCCCTTATTACAAGCTCTAGGGAAGTTGGGGATGGAGAAGTCAAGCAGCTGTGAATCCGTGAGAAGGAGAAACCAAAGTGCTGCTGACCAATCAGGACAAGAAGTCAAGAACGATGTTCCGTTCATGAGTCGCAGTGCCGTACGTACGTGTCCGACACCAGCTCAACCACGTACAATCACCCGGCCGAGTCGGCCTGGCCCTTGCCTCGTTCGAACTTATATATATGTATATGCCAATGCATCGCACTGCAGCACCTCCCACGAACGCTTGACTCCTAGCTAGGGTCGACTTGATCCTTGTTCGTTTTTGATCGTGTTGGATCAACAGAGACGGAAAAAGCGACCAATGGCAGCCGTGCAAACTGGGGAAGTCGTCAAGGCGACAGCTCTCGCAATCACATCAGTACCCGAGGGCATGAAGAGCGACGGCACCCAAGAGCTGCAGTCGCCGCCGGCTAACGTCTCCCTGGACCTGGAGGACGATGAGGACGACGAGGAGGAGCTCTTGATCCGCAGCTTGCAGTACGATCTGTCGATGCGGCTCATCGTGGCGCACCAGATCCAGACGCTCAAGCTGGACCTGAAGAAGGACATCGACATCTACAGGTCCCTCCTCCGCGATCACGACGGCGAGTGCGACAGGCTGCGGCGCAGGCTGGCGGCCCGCCGGACGTCGACCAGAGATAGAGAGTCGGATGACGCCGGTGTCGCCGAGGCCAAGGAGGAGGAGGATGATGATGATGAGTTCAGAGTCGCCGATGCCAAGGAGGAGGAGGAGGAGGAGACCACCGCACTGAGGGAGTTCAGAGACATGTACGCCAAAGCCAGCGATGTGGACCGTCGCTTGGAAGAGTTCGACGAGATCGTGCGGGTGCACTACGACCCCGAC
>NW_021186761.1:0-1077 GCF_002162155.2 Triticum dicoccoides
TTCAACGCCGTCGCCGCCTCAGCTCGTCCCCGACCTCGCCGGTGGCCTCTACGAGAGCGCTGTGAGCCTAGCTACTCCTCCGACCCTCTCTCTCTCATTTCTGAGCCGTGTAGCCACCGCACGAGGATCACACGCCCGCACCGCCGCGGATCTCGTCGCCGACGTGCTTCCGGCCACACTCCGGCCACAAGATGGTGTCCATCTTACTCACCGAGTCCCTCAGCACCTAGCTAGCCACTCCACGAGCCTCACCGACCCCTCTAGCGCCAAGTTCATCTTCGACCGAACCCCGGTGGCCGCCAAAGTCGTCGCTGGCGCCAACTCCGGCCACCCCGACCCCAACGGACTCCGCCAAGAGCTGCGGTTTGTCCTCAGCTCCACTCCGGTGGTCTCGGCGACCCATTTGGTGGCCGGAACAACCAAAACCACTCCCGCCGCCGCGTCGGGCTCGCCGGCGGCTAAACGCCAGCGTCGCTGGCTTTGACTTTGACCACGGGTGGGCCCTGGTTGACTCCCCTGAGTCAATGACAGGTGGGGCCCAGCCCTGTTAATTAAACAGGATTAGTTTTAATTAAATTTTAATTAAAATAATCACCCTGACATGCGGGACCCACTGTCAGGTTTGACCCAGACCTGTTCCGTTGACCTGCTGACGTCACACTGACGTCAGGCTGACGCAGTAATTGATTTTCTGGATTTAATTTAAATCAGGAAATTCCAGAATATTATTTAAACTTCAAAAATTCATAACTTTTATTCTGTAACTCCAAATTAGACAAATTATATATGAAAAATGATCAGAAAAATCCAATCTATCCATCTGTACTATTTTCATGCATGATCAAACAAGTTAAATTGATGTTTTAAGCAGAACAAGGAAAAGCACTTTAAAGGGCCATGTTTGAGTTTGAAATTTGAATCTTTGATTCAAATTTGCTCAAACCCTTCTGGTCTTAGCTGCATTAGCCCAACACACTCATATTGCTATGTTTCATGCATGCATCATATTGTCGCACATTGTTTGGTGATGGTTGTGTATCGGTGTTCTTTGCGGCAGGTTCTGCCTCCGAGGAGTAC
>NW_021186762.1:0-1242 GCF_002162155.2 Triticum dicoccoides
CCGGCCAAGAGGGAGAGGCGCAGGAGGAGTCCTACTCCTACCGGGAGTAGGACTCCCCCCCCAATCCTATTCCAACTAGGATTCCCAAGGGGGAAAGAGGGAGAAGGGTGGCCGGCCACCTCTCCTAGTCCTAATAGGACTAGGGGAAGGGGGGAGGCGCGCAGCCCTGGTGGGCAGCCCTTTCACCTTTCCACTAAGGCCCATGAAGGCCCATATGGTTCCCGGGGGGTTCCGGTAACCTCCCGGTAACCCGGTAAAATCCCGATTTCACCCGGAACACTTCCGATGTCCAAACATAGGCTTCCAATATATCAATCTTTACGTCTCGACCATTTCGAGACTCCTCGTCATGTCCGTGATCATATCCGGGACTCCGAACAACCTTCGGTACATCAAAATGCATAAACTCATAATATAGCTGTCATCGTAACCTTAAGCGTGCGGACCCTACGGGTTCGAGAACAATGTAGACATGACCGAGACATGTCTCTGGTCAATAACCAATAGCGGGACCTGGATGCCCATATTGGTTCCTACATATTCTACGAAGATCTTTATCGGTCAGACCGCATAACAACATACGTTGTTCCCTTTGTCATCGGTATGTTACTTGCCCGAGATTCGATCGTCGGTATCCAATACCTAGTTCAATCTCGTTACCGGCAAGTCTCTTTACTCGTTCCGTAATACATCATCTCACAACTAACATATTAGTTGTAATGCTTGCAAGGCTTATGTGATGTGTATTACCGAGAGGGCCCAGAGATACCTCTCCGACAATTGGAGTGACAAATCCTGATCTCGAAATACGCCAACCCAACATCGACCATTGGAGACACCTGTAGTACTCCTTTATAATCACCCATTTACGTTGTGACGTTTGGTAATACCCAAAGTGTTCCTCCGGCAAACGGGAGTTGCATAATCTCATAGTCATAGGAACATGTATAAGTCATGAAGAAAGCAATAGCAACATACTAAACGATCAGGTGCTAAGCTAATGGAATGGGTCATGTCAATCAGATCATTCTACTAATGATGTGACCTCGTTAATCAAATAACAACTCATTGTTCATGGTTAGGAAACATAACCATCTTTGATTAACGAGCTAGTCAAGTAGAGGCATACTAGTGACACTCTGTTTGTCTATGTATTCTCACATGTATTATGTTTCCGGTTAATACAATTCTAGCATGAATAATAAACATTTATCATGATATAAGGAAATAAATAATAACTTT
>NW_021186763.1:0-1917 GCF_002162155.2 Triticum dicoccoides
AAAATCTCTTTGATGCAGTTCGTTGGTGAGATAACCTCGACGCCACCCAGTACTGGGGCGGGAGTTCGGGAGTATCGCCATAACTTGTATAACGGATGCTTTTCGAAGGTTGAGGTAGATGGTTTCCGAAGGTTTCTTGGTTATGTGTTGAAGGATGGATACAGCTGGATGTAGGATTTGCTAGTTTGGGTGAGATATTATGCTTCCCCTGTATCCCCAACACCTGATTGCATAACCGGAAAGGTTCGGGAGTTTCATAGGTGGGAATTCTAGTAGCTCTAGTTCTTCTTCCACGGATATTGGTTTGTGATTGAGATTTCTTACCGATTATTCGTTCTTGATCCGTACCTTGTTGATTTATTTCTCTACCTTAATTCTACGTGGCTTCTCAATTTATGGATATGTGACCATTTTAAGAGGAATGCATTCGTCCATTTTGTTCGACTGTGAAGACTATATGTTGCAATTTTCATTCCGTTGGATTCAGCTTCAATATTTATCTATCAGTGTGCTAATGGTGGTCAACCTCTTCAGGATGGCTCCTCCAACGCGCATGACTCCGAATCCTGATCCGCCACCGCCTCCACCTCCTCCGGAGGCATGGCAAGCTGTGTCGGCGTAACCAATGCAAACACACAGCTGATCATGCAAATTCTCCAAGAGCGCAATCAAGGCAGTCAAGGGAATCAAGGCAGCAATCAGAGTCACTTTGCTACACTCAACCAGTTCCTTGCTAACGGGCCAAAGACTTTCAGCAATTGTGTTGAGGCAACCGATGCTGACGATTGGCTTGTGGATCTGTGTAAGCATTTCTAGTGCAGTAACGTCAGGCCTGAGGACTTTGTCAAGTTCGCTTCCTTCCAACTCAAAGATCAAGCTGCAGAATGGTTCCAGCAATACAAGGATTCCAGAGGTGGACGTGTTATTACTTGGGATGATTTCCGTCAAGATTTCCGAGCTCATCATATTCCGCAGAGCGTGGTTGAAAGCAAGCGTGAGGAATTCCGCAATCTGAAGCAAGGCTCTTTGTCTATCTATGACTACAACAAGTTGTTCCAGAAGCTCGCCCGCTTTGCCAAGCAGGACGTCCCTGATGAGAAGAGCATGATATATCAATTCAGGGGTGGTCTCAGAGAAGATATTCAGCTCGCTCTTGTTCTCTTTGAGCCCTTGAGATACGATGAGTTCTACAACATGGCACTGAAGCAAGAGGCTGCTCAGTTGAGGTGTGGTGCTTCCAAGAAGCGAGTCAGAGATGTTACTCCTTCTTCCTCTACTCAAGTGGCCAAGCAGCAGAAGTTTTGGCTTCCTCCTCCTCCGTTCCGTCAGCCGTATCAGTAGAAGAGCAAAGGTGGCAGTGGTTCTTCCCACCCACCCAACCCTGGCTTTCAGAACAAGACAGCGTCTCAAGCTCCAAGATCGAGTGCTCCGTATCATCGTCCGCTTTCAGAGGTCACGTGCAACAAGTGCCAACAGAAGGGTCACTATGCCAACAAGTGTTTCAACCAGAGGCGTCTTCCTCCTCCTCCTCCTGTGAGATCGGCAAGTACAGTTGTGGTCAAGCATAACCCCAAGCATGCCAAGGTCAATTTGATGAATGCAGCTCAGGCAGAGGACTCGTCAGATGTGATAATGGGTAACCTTCCTGTTAACGATGTTCCCGCAAAAGTTCTTTTTGACACTGGTGCATCGCATTCCTTTTTGTCATGCCCTTTTGCATCGAAGCACAATGTTGATACCGAGATTATGCCCAAAGTCATGCAAGTTGTTTCTCCCGGCAAGCTTTTGACTTCTAGTTTGGTTGCTCCCGATATCTCTATCACATTGGGTGATTACAAGTTTCTCTCTTCTCCGGTGGTTCTTGGTAACTCGGATATTGATCTTATTCTCGGAATGGATTGGCTTTCGAAGCACAAG
>NW_021186764.1:0-908 GCF_002162155.2 Triticum dicoccoides
TACTTGCTACACATTTCTTTTGGCCAAAGATGAGACGGGATGTTGAGCGTTTTATTGCTCGATGCACTACATGTCAAAAAGCTAAGTCACGACTCAATCCTCATGGTTTATATATGCCTTTGCCTGTACCTAGTGTTCCTTGGGAGGATATATCTATGGACTTTGCTTTAGGTTTACCTCGAACAAAGAAGGGGAGGGATAGCATATTTGTTGTCGTGGATAGATTCTCGAAAATGGCACACTTTATACCATGTCATAAAAGCGATGATGCTGTTAATGTTGCTGATTTGTTCTTTCGTGAAATTATTCGCTTGCATGGTGTGCCAAATACTATTGTTTCAGATCGTGATACTAAATTTATTAGCCACTTTTGGAGATGTTTATGGGCTAAGTTGGGGACTAAACTGCTTTTTAGTACTACTTGTCACCCCCAAACTGATGGACAAACTGAAGTAGTCAATAGAACATTGTCTACTATGCTTAGGACTGTTTTGAAGAATAATAAGAAAATGTGGGAGGAATGCTTGCCTCATATTGAATTTGCTTATAATCGTTCATTGCATTCTACTACTAAGATGTGCCCTTTTGAAGTTGTGTATGGTTTCCTACCTCGTGCACCTATTGATTTGTTGCCTCTTCCATCTTCGGAGAAGGTTAATTTTGATGCTAAACAATGTGCTGAATTGATTTTAAAAATGCATGAGTTAACTAAGGAAAACATTGAGCGTATGAATGCTAAATATAAACTTGCTGGAGATAAGGGTAGAAAACATGTTGTGTTTGCACCTGGAGATCTTGTTTGGTTACATTTGCGTAAGGATAGATTTCCTGATTTGCGCAAATCAAAGCTAATGCCACGTGCTGATGGTCCCTTTAAGGTGTTAGAGAAAATAAATGATAATGCATAT
>NW_021186765.1:0-1062 GCF_002162155.2 Triticum dicoccoides
CACCCGGGGGTTCGTTAATCATGGAAATCATTCCGGGGCCCCAAAACAGTGAGTAATTGTCCACGAAACGGGCCAGAATTAGCCAAAACTACTAGTATTGATGACCGACATGTAAACGCACCCTGCGGTTCGTTAATCGTGGAAATCACACCTGGGCCCCAAAACAGTGAGTGTTGATAACCGACACCTAAACGCACCTTGGGGTTCAACAACTATGGAAATCGCTTCGGGACACCTAAATGGTGAGTAATAGCCCACGAAACGCGTCAGAATTGGCCAAAACTGTGAGTATTGACGACAAACATGCAAACGCACTCCGGGGATTGTCAATCGTGGAAATCGCTCAAGGACGCCCAAACGGTGAGTAATAGTGCATGACACGGACGAGAATTGGCCAAACTTGTGAGTGTTTATGACCGACACGTAAACGCATCCCGGAGTTCGTCAATCGTGGAAATCACTTCGGGACCCCAAAACTAAGTAATAATGCAAGAAATGGTCCAAAATCGGCCCAAAGTGCGCTTGTTGACGATCGACATGTAAGCGCACCATGGGGTTAAACAACCGTGGAAATCACTTTGGGGCCCCAAAACGGTGAGTAATAGTCCATGAAATGGGCCAGCATCGTCCAAAACTGTGAGTGTTGATGACCGACACGTAAATGGACCTTAGGGTTCAACCACTATGGAATTGCTTCGGGACCCCTGAATGATGAGTAATAGTCCACGAATCGCGTCAGAATTGGCAAAAACTGTGAGTGTTGACGACAAAGACGCAAACACACCCCGGGGATTGTAAATCGTCTAAATCGCTCTGGGACGCCAAAACAGTGAGTAATAGTACACAAAACGGACCAGAAATTGGCCAAAATTGTGAGTGTCATTGACCGACACATAAATGCACCACGGGGTTCGTAAATCGTGGAAATCATGCTTTGACCCAAAAACAGAGTAATAGTCCAAGAAACGAGCGAGAATCGGCCAAAACTGCGAGTGTTGATGACCGACACGTAAATGCACCCTGCGGTTCGTTAACCGTGGAAATCACTCCGGGGCCCCAAAA
>NW_021186766.1:0-1270 GCF_002162155.2 Triticum dicoccoides
CTACCAGCCTCCGCGCACCCAGGCTGCCTTCCCGCCCTCCAACGGCGGCAACGGGAACCGTGGCCGTCCGGGCGCTAAGAAGAAGAAGAAGAAGGGGCCACCTCGCCCCCCTCCTGCCGCACTCTCCACCGCCATGGTGACTCCAACCTCGGGTGCCGTCGCCGCCGCCGAGGGCCTCCCGTGCTTCAACTGCGGCCTGTCTGGCCACTTTCAGGTGGCGTGTCCCAACCCACCGACCTGTTACCTTTGCAAGGAGGCCGGGCATCCCACGGTTCTCTGCCCGGAGCGCCCGGTCATCGAGGAGATCATGATGTACGGCCACGACATCGAGGACATGAGCTTCTTCCACGTCGAGGTGCCAGAGCTGCCGTCCCGCTCCCCCTCGCTCCTGGCCCTTGTGACGGTCGTGGGGGAGGGCGTCGCCACTCCGGCTCTGATCGAGGCCGAGCTCAACCACCTCTGCCGGTGCAAGTGGGATTGGCAGGTGACCTCCACCGCGCCCAACGCCTTCTCGGTGATCTTCCCCGACGCCATGAGCATGGGCTTCTGCACCCGCAGCGACAACATCACCTTGGCCATCAACGGGATTGTGGTGAACATCTCCGAGCCGAGGTGGGATCCCAAGGCCGTGGTGGTCCTGGACACGGCTTGGCTCCTCATCGCCGGCCTTCCTGACGTGGCTCGATCTGAGCTCCTCATCGCGGAATTGAGGTGCCCCCTGACCTCGCTGCGGGCGATTACCCGCATTGGGTCGGACCACGTTCCTCTCCTCCTCTCCTCCGCGAACGAGCGCCCCACCTGCCCGCCGCGGTTTAGGTTTGAGTCCTATTGGCTCAATCAGGCCGGCTTTTGGGACGCGGTTTCGGCTCGTTGGGCGCTTGCTCGCGCCTTCCCTCATCGCTCCATGTCCGCCATCGACTCGTGGCACTTCTGCGCCAAGCTTGCCCGCCAATTCATGAAGGGTTGGGGTGCCAATCTCGGCCGTGACCTCCGCGAGCGTAAAAAATCTCTCCTGCTGGCCATTCAAGCCCTGGACGCTCGGGCCGACTCCTCTGGGCTTTCTCCTGATGAGTGGATGCTGAGATATGATCTTGAGGACCAGCTATCCTCCATCTACACCGATGAGGAGGCATATTTTTAGTGAAAAGTTGGTCCACCGACCACTCACATATCCAATTTCCATGATCCTCAACGGAAGTCAGAAACACAACATATCCATGGACTTCTCATTGTTCAAAATCTTCTCTTAGGATTAACCACAACAGCATAT
>NW_021186767.1:0-1054 GCF_002162155.2 Triticum dicoccoides
AAGTGGCACAGACTTACAGGGACAGGCATCCATGACCCAGCTTCGAACGTGTCGGTCATCAGCAAGTGGGTCCGGGCTGTAGCACTGGGCTAGCAGGACTCCGGTAAACCGGGCTGTAGCGGGCTAACAGGACTCCGGTACTCAAAGCGTGACATTTCCCCGAAGGGACAGACACAGGAACGAAGAAGGACACATGCCGGCCAGCCTAAGTGTTCCAGAGCAGTAGCAAGCTACCATGGCTCAGCGGTAACACTAGGAGACATTTCCCGGTAAGAGAGGCTACTAAAGATAAACAACTAGATAGTCAGATCCCACACATACCAAGCATTTCAATCATACACACAATATGCTCGATATGTGCAAATACAACGAAGCATCACAACATGACTCTACGACACAAGTACTTTATTTAAGGCTCAGGGAACCATACATAACATACACAAAGGTACGGGTCTCACGAACCAACATACAAGTCATACAGTCATACAAACCAGCAGCGGAAGTAACTTGTCTGAGTACAGACAACTAGTAAAATAAAGGAGGCTTGGAAAGCCTAGCTATACCACGTGGTCCTTCACAAGCTCAGGGTCACCACCTGGGTCTTTAGCCTACTCGTTGATGTCAACGTCTACATAGAACCCATTAGAAGGGGTTGCAGCGTCTTCTGTAAAAATGTAGATTATAGCAACATGAGTACAAGGGTACCCAGCAAGTCTTACATCAGATCCTACATACATGCATGTTATCAAGAAGGGTTGGTGGAGTTATTGCAGCAAGCCAGCTTTGACTCTTGGCTAGGCTATCCTACGATACTCCAACTTGAAATGGTTTTGCGCACACGAGTCCACTACTCACCACTTCAATACACCACCGAGGATCCACCTCCGTCTTCCTACGGAAGAGCCATCCTCGGCACTCACTCTTATCTTGAGGCTTTTAGTAGTTTCCATTTACTTGTCTATGAACTGTATAGGCAACCAAGTAGTCCTTTACCGCGGACGCGGCTATTCGAATAGATCATGTTAACCCTGCAGGGGTGTACTTCTTCATACAC
>NW_021186768.1:0-925 GCF_002162155.2 Triticum dicoccoides
ATATGATCATCACTAGCCCATAATAGTAATTAAGTTTTTTTTGTAGACAAACAACATGTTTATCTTTCAGGCATCTACATCTCAGAGTGTACCGAACAAAACCCAGAGCTTGGTGCTAGTGCTCTGCTGCTCAAATTGGGTCGAGAAGCATCTACTAGTAACTAGTGCATATGATCATCACTAGCCCATAATTCGTGTACTCCAAAAATTCAAGCAATTGTACCAAATTTTGAAAGAGATTTTTCCAATTTATATTTAAATAGAATTGGGGTATATACCTTGGAATCCTCCTAATGGAAACAACACTAACTGGCGTCTCTATTTCAGCACGAACTGTCAGAAGACTTTTGACCTAAATAATATTTAAATGGTTCTAAGTTAGTAAAGTACATAAAGAAAGATCATCGAGTAATTCTCCATGGCATAATTTTTACCTACCAACAGGAGACCTATAACATTTCTAGGATTTCCTGAATACACAGGTACACGACTGTGGCCCCGGGCAAGAATTGTACCAATTGTTTCCCTGTAAATACAAGTAAAGAAGGTTCACTATAAATAACAGTATGTGATGAGCATGTCAAAGGTTGCATAGTGGAGTCCTCTCGATATATACTATTCACAACTGTTTATTAATTATAGTATCTAGGTCAAACTTTAAAATGATTACATCACCGAAGTAAAGAACCACAGATAGACAAAATGGTAAGGGAATTCAATCAGGATCAATGGAATATGCTTGCTAGAAGAACCAACAAAATTAGAAGCAGAAAATGGCACAAATGGACAATGCAAACTGCTCATTGCAACCTTTCAACTAAGGACTTAATATTTCAACGAATCTAAAACTAATATGATTCAACTTTGTTATTTGCCATCAATAAGCATACACACACTGACCAGAATCAGTGGAATGGAGAAGGAA
>NW_021186769.1:0-1117 GCF_002162155.2 Triticum dicoccoides
AATCCGTTGAAGAGAATATCACAAGCTTGAGCATTGTATTGCAACATCTTCAACTCATCCACGGTAGCTTCACGGTTTGGTTCTTTCCCATCAAAGAAGTCACCTTGCAAACCAACACACACAATAGCCCAAACGGCGGGGTTATGTCCAAGAATATGCATTTTCATTTTATGCTTCCAACTAGCAAAATTAGTACCATCAAAGTAAGGACCTCTACGGTGATAATTTCCCTCGCTAGACGCCATACTCTCCTAGGTTGTGAAACCAAGGCTATGACCACCAAAAGCTATGGAGATCAAAGCAAATGGAGACCAAAGCTCTGATACCACTTGTAGGATCGAAAGTATGTCTAGAGGGGGGGTGATTAGACTACTTGACCAAATAAAAACTTAACCTTTTCCCAATTTTAGTTCTTGGCAGATTTTAGCCATTGTAGGACAAGTCAAGAAATCATCACACAATTCAAGCAAGCATGCAAAGAGTATATTGGCAGCGGAAAGTAAAGCATGCAACTTGCAAGAATGTAAAGGGAAGGGTTTGGAGATTTCAAACGCAATTGGAGACACGGATGTTTTTCCCGTGGTTCGGATAGGTGGTGCTATCTTACATCCACGTTGATGGAGACTTCAACCCACAAAGGGTAACGGTTGCGCGAGTCCACGGAGGGCTCCACCCACAAAGGGTAATGGTTGCGCGAGTCCACGGAGGGCTCCACCCACGAAGGGTCCAAGCAACCACCCACGAAGGGTCCACGAAGAAGCAACCTTGTCTATCCCACCATGGCCATCGCCCACGAAGGACTTGCCTCACTAGCGGTAGATCTTCACGAAGTAGGCGATCTCCTTGCCCTTACAAACTCCTTGGTTCAACTCCACAATCTTGTCGGAGGCTCCCAAGTGACACCTAGCCAATCTAGGAGACACCACTCTCCAAGAAGTAACAAATGGTGTGTTGATGATGAACTCCTTGCTCTTGTGCTTCAAATGATAGTCTCCCCAACACTCAACTCTCTCTCATAGGATTTGGATTTTGTGGAAAGAAGATTTGAGTGGAAAGCAACTTGGGGAAGGCTAGAGATCAAGATTCATATGGTAGGAATGGAATATCTTGGTCTCAA
>NW_021186770.1:0-1837 GCF_002162155.2 Triticum dicoccoides
AAGTGCTTCGGCTGATACCACGACGTCGGGATACCCATAACTACTCCCACGTAGATGGTTAGTGCGTATAGGCTCGTAGCCGACTCAGATCAAATACCAAGATCTCGTTAAGCGTGTTAAGTATCCGCGAACGCCGAACAGGGCCAGGCCCACCTGTCTCCTAGGTGGTCTCAACCTGCCCTGTCGCTCCGCCACAAAGTAACAGTCGAGGGCCGTCGGGAACCCAGGCCCACCTCTACCGGGATGGAGCCACCTGTCCTTTCAGCCCCCTCGTCAGAATCACTTGCGGGTACTCAATGAGCTGACCCGACTTTAGTCACCACCTGTAGTATGTATGTGTGTATAGTAATATACCCGTGATCACCTCCCAAGTGATCACGGCCCGATAGTATAGCAAGGCAGACTGACAAGAATGTAGGGCCAATGATGATAAACTAGCATCCTATACTAAGCATATAGGATTGCAGGTAAGGTATCAACAGATGTAGCGACAATGTCAGGCTATGCATCAGAATAGGATTAACGAAAGCAGTAACATGCTACACTACTCTAATGCAAGCAGTATAGAGTAGAATAGGCGATATCTGGTGATCAAGGGGGGGGGGCTTGCCTTGTTGCTCTGGCAAGAAGGAGGGGTCGTCAACTCCGTAGTCGAACTGGGCAGCAGCAGCGTCGGTCTCGTAGTCTACCGGAGATAAGAGGGGGAAGAAACAATGAATATAATGCAAACATAAACACGACGATGCGTGACGTGACAAAGAGCGGTGCTAGGTGTGCCCTAACGTGGTATGAGGTGGTACCGGTTAAGGGGGGAAACATTCAGGAAGTATTCCCGGTGTTTCGCGTTTTCGGGCAGAGGAGCCGGAGGGGGAAAGTTGCGAGTTCGATAGGTTAGGGGTGTGTGGCGGACGAACGGACTGCGTATCCGGAATCGTCTCGTCGTTCTGAGCAACTTTCATGTTGAAAATATTTTAATCCGAGTTACGGATTAAAAGATATGATTTTCTAAAGATTTTATTAATTTCTGAGATTTAATTAATTATTTTATTTAATTCGAAAATGGATTTATGACATCAGCATGAGGTCATGCTGACGTCAGCAGTCAACAGGGTTGACTGGTCAACCTGACCAGTGGGTCCCACTGGTCAGTGACACATTTTTAATTAAACATTTTAATTAACCTAATTAGTGTTAATAGGGGGGTGGGCCCCACTGTCATACTCTGTTAGCTAATTAACAGTAGTTAATTAGGTTAATTAGTCATTAGATTAATTAATCTTAATTAGCTAGGTTAATCAGAATTAATTAAGTTAATTAATTAGTTAATAAATTAATTATTTTTATTATTTATTATTGATTTATTTTTTTTATATATTTTTTCTTATTTTTTTTTTATTTTATTATTTTTTTTTACGTTCTGGGCGCTGGGGCCACTTGGTCAGTGGCCCAGGGGGCATAACGGGTGCGGTTACGGGCATGCGCCCGTGCGAGGGCACGGGACAACAGGGGCGTCGGCGGGGAGCAGCGCACGACGCTGGGTCGCAACGGCCGGAGGCGGCGAGCAGCACTCGGCGCGGCGTCGCGCGGGAAGCAGCGGGGCGGCGGAGGCGAGAGGCTCGAGCGGCAGAGAGCATGCGGGGGAGGCGCGGCCCGGGGCGCGTGGCCAAGGCAGAGCCTTGCCGTTGCCGGAGCTAGGCGTGGCGCGATGGGCGCTGTCAAGAGAGGCCGGAGGAGGCCACGGCGACGGGCGCGCGCGGAGGAGCTCGTCGGGGCAGTCGGGAGCGGCGACTTGCAACAGAGAGGGGGAGAGGGGCACCGGGAGGCGTGGCCCCGAGCG
>NW_021186771.1:0-990 GCF_002162155.2 Triticum dicoccoides
TGCACGTTTGTAGTCGGATCGTCAAAGTCGTCTCCACCAAATCGATAGTTATCATCTCATCGAAAGATCGGGACACCCCCGCCTCTATCAAGTGGTATCAGTTTTCAGGTTGCTCGGTGAGAATTTCCAGTTTTCCTAGATTAGATTTATTTTCTTACCTATTGTCCAAGAAAAAGCCACAAAAAAGAGTTAGATCTATTCATCCTTGGTCCAAGCCAGTCTGAGCCTTTGCAATTTTCTTTTCATTGCTTGCATAGTTGAATTATCGGTTGCATCATCGTGTCGAGTTGCTGGTCTTAGTGTCTAGTTCGTTTAGAGTTTCGAGTTCTGTTCACATTAGTCACGCCACCGCTGCATCATTATCTCTTCCGCTGTCCACCACCCATCCATCAATTTCCACCACGTGCTACCCATCATTCATTGTCATAATAATAGTTGAGATCGTTCACATATTCACTTGATCCAATCTGCATCTTATCTAGTTTGTTTTGGAAAGAGGGAGAAAAAAAGAGAGAAAAAAACGAGAGAAAAAAAAGGAGAAAAAAAAAGCCAGAGAAAAAAAAAGGAGAGAAAGAAAAAAAAGTGTGAGGAAAAAAAAGAGAAACAAAAAAAATCAGCACAAACTTTTTCAGAGGAAAGTTGGAGACAAAGTTGTTGATATATCCTGCTTGGCTGTTGTTTCACCTCATTATCTTTACTGCCGTTGTGATCTTCACTTATATCTTGCTGTCCAGAGCTACTTAGTGTCCTTCATTGATGCTAGTTGTGCTACGACGTGACCTCATTAGTGTTCTAGGCTCGCGTCTCTAGTTCGGTCTAGCCTAGGACCAGCACAGTACCGTCGTTGAGCGTTTATTCAACATTGCATCTTTGAATTGATTATTGCTAATCTTTTGCTACCATATATAGCCAACCCAGCTCCACATATTTCTACACCGTGTATACGTACGCTCCCCTGGCAATCGCTTTACTCAATATTCGGAGTTACTT
>NW_021186772.1:0-1687 GCF_002162155.2 Triticum dicoccoides
TAGCGAGGAGTTGAGTTGCCATGATACCATAACGATGCACCTTAGGGAAGGTGACTCGTAGAAATATCCCCTTAAGTGGCAAAAAGAATTACCTTTGATTCAAAGATCAATGAAACTCTTTAAGCCAGCCTAAGGCAATTCTCGAGCGATCGTTTGTAGGGGGTCGGTAGAATGGCATACTCGGACTTGGATGATGTCGATTACCTTGTTGAAGACAACGTAATGGATGATTTTTGCTTATCACCGGAAATGGAAGAGACCCATGGTAGAATGGCACATTGGCGGTGCAAGCTAGGAACAAAATGCAAATGCTGGGAATGATTCTAGTAACTGGGGAGAGGCTCAACAATAGAGAGTGAATTCACTGTTTGAAAAGGTCATAGCATTGCCGAGGAAACTGAGAGCAAACCCAGTTAGTGCCGATGATAGCACGTAGCGCTTGTGCGTGCTCTCAAGAACTTGAGCATTTCCACATTCATCAAGGTTTTACCAATATCCGTGTCAAGGATCCTGGCAACACAACTTACTACCATGATGAATAGCGATGGGCGATGCAGATGCAAAGGAGGATAACACTTTCTCAGATTTCACCTTAGCGAGGCCAAGGAAAAAAATCTGGATGATCGACCGAGAGACATTTAGCACTCCGCTTCTAATGTTCTCCTTGATGTGCTAGTGTAACCCATTCATAGATATGGTTTATATCTAGAACATCAAGTAAAAAAAAGGTCGGACTTCGGGAACACAGGAATCCATAAGGAATAACTACGGAGGTAAATCCTACGAAGTCTTCATGGGGAGGTGGCCAACTTCCTCAATCATGATGTTATAATAACAGGACTTCCGGCTGGGTGTGTTGGCCACGACATCCACCTTACCGGTTATCGAGGGACCAATATTATAGTTCTTGGGAAATGTTCCAACCATCATATCTGCCTGAGATTCAGATCTGGTTGGTGTCAGGATATTCCAGACTCATCGAGTTTAGGAAGAAAAATGAAAGTTTGCAACACAAATCGACGAGATGACGTCGCGAGATTCTCGGGGAGCGAACTACGATAGCAGGCTCCAAAACATGAGCTGGTTCTGCTACACACATGTGAACACGTTGTCCCAGACAAACATTATCACATGGTAGTCTTACAACAAAACACTACCGAGTTCAGGTGGGGAACCATCATTAATGACATCGAAGTCTCCACGCGTGGAAATCCAAAGAGTTCACCTTGGACAGACTCCTTTATCCTTGAACAACTCAATCAGTGGCTTGGTGTGCTCGGAACACATATGGAATGAAGGTTGCAAGTCTCCAAACCATGGAATACTTCGCACATATGCATGACTGACTTGGGATGATCCCAGAGGAAGCAAAACTAACTTTCTCAAATTCACGGCGGCAACTTTCACCAAAATGCACGTGAATCAAAGGAAGTCACTCCTTTCATCAAACAAGTACTTCATGAGCTAGCATGAAGGAAATGCTTTCAAAAGTTTCCAACACTAACTTAATGTTCAACAACATCATGGAGGAGATAAGGATGTTGTCAATGGACTCAACAACAACTCATCGGAATTTCCATATCACTGGACTTCCACCATCGTGTGAACACGGTGATAGCCTTGGTCAGAACCAAAAGATATAATGGTGTATGCTCGAGGGATCAACCACGAGTAAGACAACATTACG
>NW_021186773.1:0-2226 GCF_002162155.2 Triticum dicoccoides
TACTCACAGGTGGTACTGATTTATCTTGATTTGTTAATTGGGCTCGAGCATGAGATATGTACCAAATATTCGAATGCCTTCTGTCGTGAGCAATATGTAAGGGTATGGTCTTATAGCTGTAGCATACCTCAAATATTAGCATCTTGAGATGTCTTGACATGAGTGCTGGTGTGAAGATACTTTTCATGACCTGTTGTCCATGCACTTGGTTCCACAGTGCATATACATGGTCTGCGCTGATTGTTCGACCTTTGATTTACCAATGTGGTGGGTATACCCAGATGCGGTAATAGGCCGTGAGATGCTTTAATACTGCCACTGAAGTCAAACTGCTGAGGTTGTACCTAAATCTTGGATCTTTCAAAACCGAATTGGGTATTCCGCACTAACCATTTTTACGCGGGTCAGCGGAATATGCGGTCCTTGTAGAACAGAGTAATCCTCTGAGGGTATGCCTTTGTGGCTCCATATGTAATTATGGCTTTCAACTGACTTGGGTATCCAGGCCCTCAGGGTCGCGCAAAAATCATCATCATACCTTTGCTGTCAGTCTCATCCTTGGACGGTCATGATTTTCTGTGTCTAGATACCTTACTGAAATAACTGGGCCACACAATTCCTTGATTCTTCGTATGATCATGGATGCAGTATTTTTGGCATAATTTCTTGTGCTTGTTTTCTGACCTGGGTCCGCACATATATGACATATGATCGGGGCTTGTAGTTGTATAGAGCTCGTTGTTGAGGCCAGCCATACAAGAGGGTGACAATAGTTCATGAGAACTCCATGTCGGTGCAGGAATATTGGCCTTGGTGGCCACTGTCAAGACTGTTGATTCTGTGATGTGTTCTCCAGATCTTGTCTATCCTTGTATTACATAAGATGTGTATCTCTGCTTATCTTAATTTTCATGGCTCATGAGGTTGTTGGATCCGTACCTTTCTTAGGTATGTCTGCTTGATCATTCTCGTATCCCATATGAGTGACTCATCTGACCGGGGATGCATGCTCACCATATGTATAAGAATCATATGGAACCGAATACTTGATTTTTGCATCAGACATTTGTCTTGGTGGAGTGATACTTCTGACAAAATCATTGGGAATCTAACCCTTCAATTGCACTGTCATATACTGCCTACTGACCGTGTCATCTCTTGTAGAAATAGTGAATACAACATGCGGTGTCATACTGAAGAAGGCAAGGTGTCATGGGTTGAAAACTACACGAGTAACTTGTATGTCCGGGGATACATTCTAACCATATATGTGGGAAGATATGTATTTGAACAATTGATTTCTGAATAAGACCTATGCCTTGACTGATTTGTGCTTCTGACAAAATTATTGTGAATCTGATTCTTGAGATGTACCGCCACATACTGCCAACTCACCGTATAATCTCTGAGGACGGTGCAATAGTTTGTGACTGACACAGACTGAGTGATTTATGAGAGAAGCCATCCGGGTAGCTTGCTAAGGAAGACTCGTTAGCTTCTGCTCGAAGCTTTTGTCTGGGTAGCGTGCAGAAGAAATCTCAATAGCTTACACACGAAGCTTGGGCCAGGTATTGTGCTGGAGAATCCTAGGTTTCGTGCTTGAGAAGCTTCTCCTCAGTTTGCTTACTAAGAAAGATTCAACTTCTATTTGTCAGAAGCTCTTACCGAGGTATCTTTCTATGGAAGACTGGATATCTAGGACCGGAATCTGTCCATATATTATACTGGCAAAAATTGAGGAGCCTTGCATCATGAGTTTCTTTCGATGGCGTGTGGATGCATACTAAGATTCTCATATCCAAAGCTTCACACTTGTGATATGCAGACTGAAAGGCATACTCGCACCCATAATATTCTGCGGCTGATTACTTGCATGAGAAAATTTGTTTGACTGTCTTCCTTGATCATAGCATATTCTGACTTTCTTTCGGAGTATAACATATTTAAAGCATCATTCATTGCTGAACCAAAACTTTGTATATGATCCATACATGTGACTAAAAATATTCCATTGGTCTTGCAACTGACTTGTCTTTCTGCTGGCTAGATCATTATTGTTGTGACAATTTTGTACTGATGTAGACTTGATTTATCCGTACTGTTGTGAGGAGCGCACACGAATGCAAAATTGATTATCAGCATCAAGAGCAGATATTCCCCATTTCACTGCAATCGGTTGAGTATTCCATTCTGTTTAGTTGAGTTTCCAAATATTTAAACTCCTTG
>NW_021186774.1:0-2226 GCF_002162155.2 Triticum dicoccoides
TACTCACAGGTGGTACTGATTTATCTTGATTTGTTAATTGGGCTCGAGCATGAGATATGTACCAAATATTCGAATGCCTTCTGTCGTGAGCAATATGTAAGGGTATGGTCTTATAGCTGTAGCATACCTCAAATATTAGCATCTTGAGATGTCTTGACATGAGTGCTGGTGTGAAGATACTTTTCATGACCTGTTGTCCATGCACTTGGTTCCACAGTGCATATACATGGTCTGCGCTGATTGTTCGACCTTTGATTTACCAATGTGGTGGGTATACCCAGATGCGGTAATAGGCCGTGAGATGCTTTAATACTGCCACTGAAGTCAAACTGCTGAGGTTGTACCTAAATCTTGGATCTTTCAAAACCGAATTGGGTATTCCGCACTAACCATTTTTACGCGGGTCAGCGGAATATGCGGTCCTTGTAGAACAGAGTAATCCTCTGAGGGTATGCCTTTGTGGCTCCATATGTAATTATGGCTTTCAACTGACTTGGGTATCCAGGCCCTCAGGGTCGCGCAAAAATCATCATCATACCTTTGCTGTCAGTCTCATCCTTGGACGGTCATGATTTTCTGTGTCTAGATACCTTACTGAAATAACTGGGCCACACAATTCCTTGATTCTTCGTATGATCATGGATGCAGTATTTTTGGCATAATTTCTTGTGCTTGTTTTCTGACCTGGGTCCGCACATATATGACATATGATCGGGGCTTGTAGTTGTATAGAGCTCGTTGTTGAGGCCAGCCATACAAGAGGGTGACAATAGTTCATGAGAACTCCATGTCGGTGCAGGAATATTGGCCTTGGTGGCCACTGTCAAGACTGTTGATTCTGTGATGTGTTCTCCAGATCTTGTCTATCCTTGTATTACATAAGATGTGTATCTCTGCTTATCTTAATTTTCATGGCTCATGAGGTTGTTGGATCCGTACCTTTCTTAGGTATGTCTGCTTGATCATTCTCGTATCCCATATGAGTGACTCATCTGACCGGGGATGCATGCTCACCATATGTATAAGAATCATATGGAACCGAATACTTGATTTTTGCATCAGACATTTGTCTTGGTGGAGTGATACTTCTGACAAAATCATTGGGAATCTAACCCTTCAATTGCACTGTCATATACTGCCTACTGACCGTGTCATCTCTTGTAGAAATAGTGAATACAACATGCGGTGTCATACTGAAGAAGGCAAGGTGTCATGGGTTGAAAACTACACGAGTAACTTGTATGTCCGGGGATACATTCTAACCATATATGTGGGAAGATATGTATTTGAACAATTGATTTCTGAATAAGACCTATGCCTTGACTGATTTGTGCTTCTGACAAAATTATTGTGAATCTGATTCTTGAGATGTACCGCCACATACTGCCAACTCACCGTATAATCTCTGAGGACGGTGCAATAGTTTGTGACTGACACGGACTGAGTGACTTATGAGAGAAGCCATCCGGGTAGCTTGCTAAGGAAGACTCGTTAGCTTCTGCTCGAAGCTTTTGTCTGGGTAGCGTGCAGAAGAAATCTCAATAGCTTACACACGAAGCTTGGGCCAGGTATTGTGCTGGAGAATCCTAGGTTTCGTGCTTGAGAAGCTTCTCCTCAGTTTGCTTACTAAGAAAGATTCAACTTCTATTTGTCAGAAGCTCTTACCGAGGTATCTTTCTATGGAAGACTGGATATCTAGGACCGGAATCTGTCCATATATTATACTGGCAAAAATTGAGGAGCCTTGCATCATGAGTTTCTTTCGATGGCGTGTGGATGCATACTAAGATTCTCATATCCAAAGCTTCACACTTGTGATATGCAGACTGAAAGGCATACTCGCACCCATAATATTCTGCGGCTGATTACTTGCATGAGAAAATTTGTTTGACTGTCTTCCTTGATCATAGCATATTCTGACTTTCTTTCGGAGTATAACATATTTAAAGCATCATTCATTGCTGAACCAAAACTTTGTATATGATCCATACATGTGACTAAAAATATTCCATTGGTCTTGCAACTGACTTGTCTTTCTGCTGGCTAGATCATTATTGTTGTGACAATTTTGTACTGATGTAGACTTGATTTATCCGTACTGTTGTGAGGAGCGCACACGAATGCAAAATTGATTATCAGCATCAAGAGCAGATATTCCCCATTTCACTGCAATCGGTTGAGTATTCCATTCTGTTTAGTTGAGTTTCCAAATATTTAAACTCCTTG
>NW_021186775.1:0-1157 GCF_002162155.2 Triticum dicoccoides
GCATCAGTCGCCCATCCGCAGTCGAATGGACAAGCAGAGCGAGCTAATGGACTGATTCTCAAGGGACTGAAGCCTCGACTGATGCGTGATCTCAAACACGCGGCTGGAGCTTGGGTCGACGAACTTCCATCTGTACTCTGGGGACTGCGGACCACGCCTAATCGGTCGACCGGAAGAACTCCATTCTTCTTGGTCTATGGAGCTGAAGCAGTCTTGCCGAGTGATCTTCTCCACAATGCTCCTCGAGTTGAAATTTACAACGAAGCAGAAGCTGAACAAGCGCGGCAGGACGCAGTCGACCTTTTAGAGGAAGAAAGGGAGATGGCTCTGATCCGGTCGACCATCTACCAACAAGATCTGCGGCGTTTCCACGCCCGAAACGTGAGAGGTCGAGCCTTCCAGGAAGGGGATTTGGTTCTCCGAGTGGATCAACACAAACCACACAAGCTTGCTCCTTCTTGGGAAGGCCCCTTCATCGTCACCAAGGTTCTCCACAACAGGGCGTACCGTCTTTACAACGTTGAGCATAATATCGACGAGCCCCGAGCTTGGAACGCGGAGCTACTCCGCCCGTTTTACACTTAAGCTTTATCACTCGGATGAGTTGCAATAAAGTACTTCTGTAGTTCATGGACCTCAAAATAATAAGTGTCATAGTTCCTCCATAATATCTGTCACTTTTTATTTTTTGTCCAATGAAATTCCCCTCAGTGGGTGACTTAGCCGCGAATCCGTTTCGCCTAAGTTATCAAAATCCTACCGAGTGGTGAGCCAGACTCCCACTCGGAGGCTTAGCTGCGAATCCGTTTCGCCTAAGTTATCAAAATCCTACCGAGTGGTAAGCCAGCCTTCCACTCGGAGGCTTAGCTACAGCCTCGTGCTCGCCTAAGTTATAAAAATCCTACCGAGTGAAGAGCAACCCTCTCACTCGGAGGCTTAGCTGCAGTCCAAGCACTCGCCTAAGTGGTGAAAATCCTACCGAGTGGTAAGCCAGCCTTCCACTCGGAGGCTTAGCTGCAGCCTCGTGCTCGCCTAAGTTATGAAAATCCTACCGAGTGGTAAGCCAGCCTTCCACTCGGAGGCTTAGCTGCAGTCCAAGCACTCGCCTAAGTTATAAAAATCCTACCGAGTGAAGAGCAACCCTCTCACTCGGGGGC
>NW_021186776.1:0-965 GCF_002162155.2 Triticum dicoccoides
CCCCCCTGCTCTCTCTCACTCTCCCCCGGCTCTCCCCTCCTCTCCCTCGCTCTCTCTCTCACACGGCCGAACACCACCGTCGCCGCCGTTCGCCATAGCAGCCATCTCCGGCCACCCCTCACTCCCCCGACTAGCTCAGGAGCTCCGCCTCGACCTCCTCTTCCTCCCCACCGCTCCACGGGTCTCCGGAAGCTCTGCATCGCCGTCACGCCGCCGTTCCCCTCTTCGGGCTCCGACCACCGTCGCCGACGAATTCGCCGTCTCCAGCGCGTCCCCGAGCCCGCTTCGACGCCCACTGCAACCGCGGTGAGCCCCGAGTCGTTTCCCCCTTCTTCCCGGGTCTCTTTCGATCTCTAGGCCTTAGCCCCACCTTGGCCGAGAGCTCCACGCCGCCGGCGATGTCGCCGTGTGGCCACGGTCACCGTAGCGCCCAACCGAGCACACTATCGTGCTCCACGCCTCACTAGGAGCACGCAGCACGCACCAACGCCTCCCCAAACACCCTGCAACGCCGACTCCGACCGCACCCGAACTCCGGCCGCCGCTCACGAGCTCGCCGTCAACGACTCCGGCCACCTCAGGCCCGGCCACCACCACCGTTCGACGCGCGGGAGCAAGGGCTCTCCAACGAGCCCAAGCACAGCCTCGCCCGTGCCCTGTAGCGCGATCCCGCATCGCGCCGCCGTCTCGGGCCTCGCCGGCGTCACGTCGCCGGTGGGTTTGGCCCACTTTGACCACGGCAGGACCCCCCTGAGTCCCTGACAGGTGGGCCCAGCCCTGTAGCTAATTAGGATTAGCGCTAACCACTGTTAGTTAACCCCCTGACACTGACCAGTGGGCCCCAGCGCCCCTAATTAGTAATTAGGATTAATTTAACTCTGTTTAACCCCCCTGTCACTGACGTGTGGGCCCCACACGTCAGGTTTGACCTCAGCCAGCCGCAGTTGACCACTGACGTCATGCTG
>NW_021186777.1:0-1034 GCF_002162155.2 Triticum dicoccoides
GCGAGCTCTGAAAAATTGACTGACCCAATTTTTAAATTTAGTCTACTGTGATTTAACTAGTGTGGAATATAAAAGGGGAAAACCATAAAAATTGGGAGTATAGTGTTGAGTGTGCCATGGCAGATCTGAAGGTGCAAACCGAACAAAGGCAACTTCACAACCAAGACAAGAAATCAAAGTAAAGCAGTGGCGATCTATTTTCTTGCTGCGATAAATAAGTTGAGCAGATACGAAAGAGTACCGCCTCTAGTGCGGCGCCGTGTACGCATCTGCTGAGAATTTGATGGTGCTGCAGTAGCGATGGCTGTCGGCAGCGTGGAAGTAGATCTAGGAGGGTAGACGGTGGTGGCGGGGCATGGTGGACGAGACGGTCGTAGGAGCGGCGCCGGCAAGGTGGACGACGGCGGGGATGAAGAGAGAGGACGGGATGCAAGGATCCCGGTCCGAAGCCGTGGATGAGAGAGGTCGATCTCTTGTAATGGACGGCGGTGTCGGGGTATCAGCTCCGACATGGTGGAGGAGGTCGGCGGTGGATGGGGTGGCGGACGGCGGCGAATTGAGGAGGGTGGGGTGGAGAAGGTGTTTTGGCGCCCACGGAGTACGAATGGGGAAAAAGGAGGTAGAGAGGAAGGGGAGAACCATGTATTCAGGGTGCGCTTGTCTCAAATGCGAGGAAATTTACAAACTTAGCCCCCGTTTCAAATTTCTACTACATCACAGCAATATTAGTCGGTTGGGGATAGGACGGTAATCTTGCATACAACGAATATTTGCCCATGAGAGTTTGTTTTTGGTGCCCACCGTGTATGAATATGAATCGGGGAGGGAGTCGATTTCGGCTGAGGACACACTGTGTTTTGGCGCCCACCATGTATGAATCCGGGTGAGAGGCGCTTATGTCACGTTTGGGTGAAATTACAAACCTACCCCTACCGAAACCTATAGAAATCCAGCAGATAGGCTTTGCATGTGTCGGGTGGTAGGTGCGACATATGCCAACGGATGGCTTATCATTGTGGGAGCCAATAAGACAT
>NW_021186778.1:0-1655 GCF_002162155.2 Triticum dicoccoides
ATTCCATATGTATATCCTAGCACACCAAGCCACTGATTGACTTGTTCAAGGAAAAGAAGTCTATGCTTGGGATCTAATCCATGGACTTGCGTAAAGACTTCGATATCCTCGATGATGGCTCCCAACCAGAACTCGGTAGTGTTTTATTGTAAGACTACCATGTGGGCATGCTTGTCTGGAACAACGTGTTCACATGTTTGTAGCAGAACCAGCTCATGTTTTGGAGCTTGCTATCGTAGTTCATTTCCTGAGAATCTCGCAACGTCATCTCGTCGATTTGTGTTGCAAACTTTCATTTTTCTTCCTAGACTCGATGAGTCTGGAATATCCTGACACCAACCAGATCTGAGTCTCAGGCAGATATGATGGTTGGAATATTTCCCAAGAACTATAATATTGGTCCCTCGATAACCGGTAAGGTGGATGTCGTGGCCAACACACCCAGCCGGAAGACCTGTTATTGTAGTATCTTGTTTGAGGAAGTTGGCCACCTCCCCATAAGGATTTCGTAGGATTTACCTCCGTAACTGTTCCTTATGGATTCTATTGCTCCCGAAGTCCGACCTTTACCCGATGTTCTAGTTATCAAACCATATCTATGAATGGGTTACACTAGCACGTCAAGGAGAACATTAGAAGCGGAGTGCTAAATGTCTCTCGGTCGATCATCCAGATTTTGTTTCCTTGACCTCACTAAGGTGAAATCTGAGAAAGTGTTATCTTCCTTTGCATCTGCATCATCCATCATCATTCATCATGGTAGCAAGTTGTGTTGCCAGGATCCTTGACACGGATGTTGGTAAAACCTTGATGATTATGGAAATGCTCAAGTTCTTGAGAGCACGCACAAGCGCTACGTGTTATCACCGGCACTAACTGGGTTTGCTCTCAGTTTCCTCGGCAATGCTATGACCTATTCAAACAGTGAATTCACTCCCTATTGTTGGGTTCTTCCCCAGCTACCAGAATCATTCCCAGCATTTGCATTCTGTTCCCAGCTTGCACCGCCATTGTGCCATTCTACCATGGGTCTCTTCCATTTCCGGTGATAAGCAAATTCATCCATTACGTTGTCTTCAACAAGGTAATCCACATCATCCAAGTCCGAGTATGCCATTCTACCGACCCCCTCCAAACGATCATTGTGAATTGCCTTAGGCTGGTATGAAGAGTTTTCAATGATCTCTAAATCAAAGGTAATTCTTTTTGCCACTTAAGGAAATAATCTACGAATCACCCTCCTCCAGGATGTTTCGTCGTGGTTTCATGGCAACTAAACTCCTCGCTACGTGGACAATATTTTACCACCTTCTTAAGTGTGGAATTGTTGTCTACCTAGTGAACCTTCGTCATCCGTTTCTTTCCACCCCTCTTGATGTGTATCTCGTGTCTCAACCCGAGAGATGGTCCTATGTCTCATTCCGTGAGTTGTTCGATCTTCGAGGAGATCGACCCTTCTAGAGTCTCCTTCTCTCCAGGTCATGTTGGCAGGATTTCTCAGAGCAAGACTTCGAGACAATGATGGTGATCGAATCAACGTTCATTTGAAGTGCACCCTGGATCATGAAGATTATACTAGTTTGCGTTTCCCCTTCATCTTACCCTACGCTTGAATCTCGAGACGAGATTCTTGTTTAGTGGGGGTGAGTTGTCAC
>NW_021186779.1:0-1094 GCF_002162155.2 Triticum dicoccoides
TGTCCGCGGTAAAGGACTTCTGGGTTGCTTATATCAGTTCATAGACAAGTGAAAGTGGATACTCTAAAATACGCAAGATAAGCGTGAGTGCTATGGATGGCGTTCTCGTAGGGAGACGGGAGCGGATCCATAGTGGTGTATTGATATGGGGAATATGTGGACTCGTGTGCGCCACCTCAAAAGAGTTACATTGCAGTCGTAGTTCAGGATAGCCACCGAGTCAAAGCTGGCTTGCTGCAGTTAAACCCCACCATCCCCTTTGTTGATAATGATGCATATGTAGTTAGTTCTGATGTAAGTCTTGCTGGGTACATTTGTACTCACGTTTGCCTATTTTATGTTTTTGCAGAGAGACTTCGGTCTCACTAGTAGTTTCGCGTGGACTTCGACGTTTAGCTTGTTACCTCAGCTACGATCTTGTGCACCGGCAGGATCTAGTAGATAGTCAGGCTTCTCAGCCCTTTCAGTTATAGATGTCTGTACCCAGACATGATAGCTTCCACTTGTGCTTGGATTTGTATGCTCTGATTGTTGGGTCATGAGACCCATGTTTGTAATATCTCGCTCCTCGGAGCCTAATGAATAAATACTTGAGTCGTAGAGTCATGTTGTGATGCCATGTTGTATTTGCACATATCAAGCATATTGTGTGTATGTTATTGAAATGCTTGGTATGTGTGGGATCTGGCTATCTAGTTGTTTATCCTTAGTAGCCTCTCTTACCGGGAAATGTCTCCTAGTGCTTCCACTGAGCCATGGTAGCTTGCTACTGCTCCGGAACACTTAGGCTGGCCGGCATGTGTCCTTCTTCGTTCCTGTGTCTGTCCCTTCGGGGAAATGTCACGCGATGAATACCGGAGTCCTGTTAGCCCGCTACAGCCCGGTTCACCGGAGTCCTGCTAGCCCAGTGCTACAGCCTGGATTCACTCGCTGATGACCGACACGTTCGATGTTGGGTCATGGATGCCTGTCCCTGTAAGTTTGGGCCACTTTGGGTTTACGACTAGCCATGTCAGCCCGGGCTCCTTATCATATGGATGCTAGCGACACTATCATATACGTGTGCCAAAAGACGCAAACGGTCCCGGGCAAAG
>NW_021186780.1:0-1315 GCF_002162155.2 Triticum dicoccoides
GAAGGGTGCACCGAAATAAGGACTAGGTAGCACGATCAGTCTTAGAAGGATGATTCAAAAACCAACACGCTAAGAATGAAATTATTGTCCCTTAACTACCAAGCAACGAGGTTGCTAGGCATATTGATTTCACACATCACAATTCATTTGTCGGTATTCCGGTTGCATCAACACGAAGACCGAGGAATGACTAATGATGGCAAGAGGTATCACTGTACCAAGAGTTCATAGGATGGTGTGCAATTCCTATAACAATCCCGATATAACGATGGTAATACTCCAAGGTAGAACAGAACAAAAGCTGGATTAGCAATTTGATCTGCGGAGCACAACTTCTTTGACCCAATCCTGGATATGGAAGAGGTACTGGAGTTTGTTTCTCCTAGTCATTCTGAATGGAATGGCTGGACGGACCACAAGAGTAATAGGCATCGATGAACGAATGCACACATAATCTTGACTATCAATTGATAGACGAGGGTCAGAAGACAACTAAAGAGGGACAACTCAAAGGAACATACGATTTTCTGAGTTGTGGATGCATGGTTTAGCATGTCGAACGAATTCAACATATTTCTTCCGGATAACCCATGCAGGAAGGTAGAACTGGCAGAGTCACAATGTAGAATCGAGAACCCATCGAGAGCACTCTGATTGTGATCTTTCGATCAGCGAGGAACATCTGCCATAAGCGGTTCATAGTATTTGGAAGAAAGGAATACCACGAACATCGAGGACTAATGCAAAGGTTACTAATACCCTAAAGGAACGAGCAAAACTATCAACATGAAGCAAGTAGGGTGAATCTCGGGTTCAAGAACCCAGGAGTAGAATACCTACTAACTATGTGGCATCACGGGATGCTTTCGAGAATAAAAGCCAGAATCATCACACTGGGACACAAATCATGGCTAAATTACTAGATGATCCCCTAAGACACCTAGGGTCATAATAATAGCTCCAACCTATATGTCAAGGCAATAACTTACCTCAACTCAACAATTTGGGTGATTAACCTGGCCTAAAAGACATTGAAACCAGAGGAAAAGGATTTGCAAATGCATCAGACTACTTAGAAACCTGGGATGACTCGGACAGCATAACGGCTGTAAATGCTCAGAAAAGATTTGAGACATTCACAAAAATGGTGGCATAACCACTCAGAAGCACAATATCAAGGTTTCGAGATCAACAATTAACATACGGAAGTAGTAGGAACTGAACTCAAGCTTAACCCAACAATCTATAAGTCTGCGGACTAGTAATACGTGATCCTGATAGAAAGAAGAGATAGCCTAGCTCTTAATCCCCGTAG
>NW_021186781.1:0-948 GCF_002162155.2 Triticum dicoccoides
CGAGGACGACTTCATTTCAAGAAGGGGAGGATGATGAGGACATCAATACAATTGTTACACCCACAGCCCCTGCTGCTATACATACTGGACCAATTACTAGAGCTCGTGCACGCCAACTAAATTACCAGGTACTTTCGTTTCTTGGTAATGATTCTAATGTTCATGAGAATATGATGCTGCCTAAATTGGATACATTTGTTTTGCTTACAAATGAAGGGCCTAGCTTGGAGAAGGATGAACATTGGAGCAAGAACAAGCATGGAGATGATGGCATGCGCAAGGGGAACAAGAACGGAGTTACAAGTGATGATTTCAGGACTTTGAAGCCACCATAATGGGTGCATGAAGCCTTGGACGAAATATACAAGATGCCACTTCATAAATTTCGTCCCGAGGCTATTTTAGGTGCTGCGTCACCTTATTATTGGGCCAGGCCCATGTAATTTCGAAATACATAAGTATTGGCTATTTTTAGAGTCCGTATGTGTGGGGAAACAAGAGATAGGGTTGATTTCGGACTCCTCCACCAAGGGCCACGAAATTCCCCCCTCTTCCTCCATATATACAGCCCTTAGGGCATCGTTTAGACTTTGGGTTTGTTTAGATTAAAAGTTCGCCATAGCTGCAACTTCGCGTACTTCGTTTGTGTTCAACGACCAGACAAAGGCGTCACAGAACCCCACCTTGATCAATAAAGCTTTCATCTTATATTCGCAATATCCAGATTGCAATCTTAGTTTCTTGCTTGTTCTTCGTTTGCTCGCAGGAAACAGACCCTCGTGGTCAGGTTGATCGTGCTCCGGCGTGGTCAATAACCTCTCGGAGTTGGTTTAGCGATTGCTAAGGCGCGACGTCCTCGCACGTTCGTAGTCGGATCGTCAAAGTCGACTTCCACCAAAGCGAAATCCACCATCTCATCGAAAGACGGGACACCTTTGTCTCTATCAA
>NW_021186782.1:0-1141 GCF_002162155.2 Triticum dicoccoides
TGCTTTGGCAAGGAGGGGTCCTCGGTGACGTAGTCATACTCGATCGCATCAACGCCGGTCTCGGGGTCTATCGGAGAAGAAAAGGGGGAAGAAAATAGTAAATATGGAGCAAACAAAGCATCACAAAATATAACAAGGCAATACGCGGTGCTAGGTATGCTCTAACGCGGTAGGAGGTGATACCGACAAAGTGGGGGGGGTGGACATCCGGGAAAGTATCCCCGGTGTTTTGCGTCTCCGGACAGATGAATCGGAGGGGGAAAGTTGCGCGTTCGATATGTTAGGGGTGTGTGGCGGACGAACGGGCTGCGTATCTGGATTCGTCTCGTCGCTCTGAGCAACTTTCATGTACAAAGTTGTTCTATCTGAGCTACGTTTTATTTTATATGATTTTCTAAAGTTTTAAATCATTTTTGGAATTTATTTAATTTACTTAAGTTAACATTATCCAGAATAGTGTTTGCTGACATCATCATGACGTCAGCATGACATCAGCAGTCAATAGAGCTGTTGACTGGTCAAACTGACGTGTGGGTCCAGTGGGACCCACTTGTCATACACTGATAGGTGATTATGGTTTAGGTTAAACTAATTACTGTTTAATTAAACTAATAGGTTAAGTAGACTAATTAAATAGGATTAATTAATTAATTAATTAATTAAATTTATCTTTATTATTATTATTATTATTTTAAAAATCTTTTTTGAATTTTCGTTCTGGGCGTGGGCCCCATCTGTCATTGTCACAGGGGGGTCTTTACCGGGTGTTGGCGCTACCGGTAACGGGCGGCGGGGCGTGCTGGTGTGGGCGCTAGCGAAACGGGGCGGAGCCCCGCTGTGCGGGCATAACCCGCCCAGACGACACGCCAGAGCCGGTCGCGGGCGCCGGCGGCCAAGGGCACACGAGCGCCGGCCGGAACAGGGCGGCGGGACGGAGGGGACCGGAGCCATGGGCGCGCGTGTGCGGGCGAGCGACAACGCGGCGTAGGTGAACGGGCGAGGCGCGGTGGCGGTGGCAGCCAGAGGCGGGCGCGCGGGGCATGGCCCCGGGTGACGTGCGCAAGAGCAGGGGAGGTGGGCGCGTGCACGGGACGTCAGTGGCAAACGCAAGCAGGCGCGTGGAGCCGAACGATGAATGCGA
>NW_021186783.1:0-1068 GCF_002162155.2 Triticum dicoccoides
ATGATCAGGTTAATGTATCTATACCACCATTTAATGGCCGTTTTAAACCTGCTTTATATATTGAATGGGAGTTCGACATAAAAAATATATTTGCTTCCCATAATTTCGATGAACATAAAAAGGTTAAGGTTGCGGTTGGTTCTTTCACTGGTTATGCTTTGGTTTGGTGGAGTGAATATTGTCGGTTACACCCTGATTATATACCTACTACTTGGGATGATTTGAAACTTGCCATGCGACATACTTTCGTCCCTTCTTATTATACTCGTGACATGATTAAGAAGTTGCAACACTTAAAACAAGGTAGTGAAACTGTAACAAAATATTATGATGATTTACAAACTACCTTGTTGCATTCCTCTTTAGAAGAAAGTGAAGATGATTTTATGGATAGATTTTGGGGAGGATTAAACTGTGATATTCAAGAGATACTAATTCATGAAGAGTGTTATCCTATGGACCATTTGTTTCATCTTGCTTGCAAAGCTGAACAGGAAATAAAACGACGTGTTGGCCACGAGGAGAACAAGCGCACGGTGCACATTCCAAGAGTTGATATGATTGTTCCTTCAACTACTAGGCATACTATTTTGAATGCACCATGTGACACATCGCCCCCGAGAGTGGCTACATCATCTGAGTTGATCATAAGAGGTAATGACAAAGGTACTGATCTTCCATCTCTACATGAGAATGATGAATGCCTTGTCAATTTGAATGCACCATCTGATGAGCTACCCACTACTTTGATCACACCACCTATTTTAGAGGACTACATTGATAATTTGACTTTGCCATGTGATCAAACAACTGAAATACCAACAATTTTGAGTGCACCCATTGAATTAACTATTGATGCAAAAGAACCAATGTTTAATCATTTTGATATGACCTCTAATCTTGGTGATGATTCTGTGTTGAATGACTTATTGCATGTTTGCTTATTTAAGCATGTTGTAGCATGTAAATTTGATGCAAGTAAGGTTTATTCACCAATGTTGGGATGGTTTAATGATAAACATTGTCAATCTTTTGAAATAAATAAGAGCTTCACTTATATGTGCAAAC
>NW_021186784.1:0-1037 GCF_002162155.2 Triticum dicoccoides
ACTATGAACATGTGTAATATTACGCTCGAGATTCATTAAGAATAAACCATTGACCATCGGAGCATGACCATAAAACATATCTCTCATATAAATTGAACAACCATTATTCTCAGACTTAAATGAGTAGCCATCTCGTATTAAACGAGATCCAGATACAATGTTCATGCTCAAACTTGGCACTAAATAACAATTATTAAGGTTCAAAACTAATCCCGTAGGTAAATGTAGAGGCAGCGTGCCGACGGCGATCACATCGACTCTGGAACCATTCCCGACGCGCATCGTCACCTCGTCCTTCGCCAGTCTCCGTTTATTCCGCAGCTCCTGCTGTGAGTTACAAATATGAGCAACGGCACTGGTATCAAATACCCAGGAGTTACTACGAGTACTGGTAAGGTACACATCAATCACATGTATATCAAATATACCTTTGGTGTTGCCGACCTTCTTATCCGCTAAGTATTTGGGGCAGTTCCGCTTCCAGTGACCCTTCCCCTTGCAATAAAAGCACTCAGTCTCAGGCTTGGGTCCATTCTTTGACTTCTTCCCGGTAACTGGCTTACCAGGCGCGGCAACATCTTTGCCATCCTTCTTGAAGTTCTTCTTACCCTTGCCCTTCTTGAACTTAGTGGTCTTATTAACCATCAACACTTGATGTTCTTTCTTGATTTCAGCCTCTGCTGACTTCAGCATCGAGAACACTTCAGGAATGGTCTTTTCCATCCCCTGCATGTTGTAGTTCATCACAAAGCTCTTGTAGCTTGGTGGGAGCGACTGGAGGATTCTGTCAATGACCGCCTCATCTGGGAGGTTAATGTTCAGCTGGGTCATACGGTTGTGCAACCCAGACATCTTCAGGATGTGCTCACTGACAGAACTGTTTTCCTCCATCTTACAACTGTAGAACTTGTCGGAGACATCATATCTCTCGACCCGGGCATGAGCTTGAAAAACTAGTTTCAGCTCTTCGAACATCTCATATGCTCCGTGGTGCTCAAAACGCTTTTGGAGCCCCGGTTCTAAGCTGTAAAGCATGC
>NW_021186785.1:0-1377 GCF_002162155.2 Triticum dicoccoides
ACACTGTCATTCCTCAAGTTCCCCTTCTCACAGCCGGATACCTCAATTAACATACCTCAAATCCATATAAACTCATGCAACTACGTAAACGATGCATTACACACATTGTCCGGCTACTACATCAGGACATGCCATCGGACTACCAAATATTGGCATGTTTAATCTGCATGCTAGCTATGGACTAGAAGATCATCCACGACTATCCTTGCCCTTCCCGGCGCCCTTCCTGTCCATCTCCCGGAGTAGCGGTCGAAGACGCGGTATAGATCGAGCTGGATCTGCTCATAGCCGGAGTTGTCCGACCCGTCGATGTCCTCCTTCTCCTCTTTGGAGGCAGTCCGAACATGGCATGGACCGCCCGATTCTGCTCTCAGTCGAGGGCGCATGTGTTCCTCCGCTGCCGCTTCTTAATAATGCGGGCCTGGATGGCTTCCTTCTTTGCGGCTGCCCGCGCCGCCGCATCAACCGCCTCTGCCACCGCCATGTCGGTTGCGAGGCGGGCCTCCGCCGCCCTCATCCTCTCCTTCCCACGACGGGCACACCGGTCCCGGTAGGACTCATACTCCAGCGGACTGGTGATGGGGAAATGGAGATTGGAAGGCTCCCAAGAGGACCGCAATTATCCAGCACATGAGGATTCGAGCGCCCAATGCGCCACGCAATGGACTCGCGCCAGACAGATCATGACGTCGGTCGGGCGTTGTCCTCCTGGGGAGCGGCGGAGTGCAATGCGGATGGCCATTGCTTCCTCCAAACGCACAGGACGACACCCCGGTCAACGGATCGGTACAGGTCATCGTCGGATCCACTGTCCGCCATGCTGAAGAAGGTTGGAGATCACTGAACGAGAGCTTGGGTGGCGGAGGAAAGTGGAGGGGACTAGAGTGAAGTGGCTAGGGTTTGGCCCGGATAACGGATGGAGAGGAATATATGTGGGGTCAGGTTGACCAGCGTGGGCCCCGGTGCGATGTGGCGGACTTTCCTGGGCATTTGGGTTGGATATGAGAGGTGTCGATCGGTCCGGGCATTTCAGACCCGTTTGAGGTGCCCGTCTGGATTGCTTTTCGTGGCCGATCACTGATGGACCCGTCCGCCCGGACATATAAGGGAGCTAGGGCGTCCGGCTATAGATACTCTTATGTTATTACTCCTTCTGTACCTATGAGTTTGGCGTAAATTTCACAGCGCCCCCAAGGAGAGCCCATGATCATAATTAGCTTCCCAACATGGAGCCAAACGTGTAAGGATTTGTAACAACATGCAACTACGGTAGCCGTAGGGCATCTTCAACACTAAACCTCAAATTTACTTCACCATCTATCCGTATATTGGGGCCAGTCCGCGGATACTGATGTGCCAAAGGCCATGATACAAGCT
>NW_021186786.1:0-989 GCF_002162155.2 Triticum dicoccoides
TTCTCCGATTTGGGTTCGAGCTTATCAGGATGAAACCTTTTTCACATAAGCATCGCAGCCCCAAACTTTAAGAAACAACAGGTTAGGTTTACTGCTAAACCATAGTTCATACAGTGTCGTCTCAACGGATTTAGATGGTGCCCTATTTTAAAACGTGAATGCAGCTGTCTCTAATGCATAACCCCAAAACGATAGTGGTAAAGAGATATCATAGATCGCACCATATCAAATAAAGTGCGGTTACGACGTTCGGACATACCATAACGATGTGGTGTTCCAGGTGGCGTGAGCTGTGAAACTATTCCACATTGTTTTAATTGAAGACCAAACTCGTAACTCAAATATTTGTCTCCGCGATCAGATCGCAGAAACTTTATTTTCTTGTTACGATGATTTTTCCACTTCACTCTGAAATTCTTTGAACCTTTCAACTATTTCAGACTTATGTTTCATCGAGTAGATATACCCATATCTGCTCAAATCATCTTGTGAAGGTCAGAAAACAACGATGCTTGCCACGAGCAACAGCACTCATTGGATCTCATACATCGGTATGTATTATTTCCAACAAGTCAGTAACTCGTTCCATTGTTCCGAAGAACGGAGTTTTAGTCATCTTGCACAAAAGGCACGGTTCGCAAGCATCAAATGATTCATAACCAAGTGATTCCGAAAATCCATCTTTATGGAGTTTCTTCATGCGCTTTACACCGATATGACCCAAACGGCAGTGCCACAAATAAGTTGCACTATCATTATTAACTTTGCATCTTTTGGCATCAATATTATGAATATGTGTATCACTACGATCGAGATCCAATGAACCATTTTCATTGGGTGTGTAACCATATAAGGTTTTATTCATGTAAATAGAACAACAGTTTATTCTCTTACTTAAATGAGTAACCGTATTGCAATAAACATGATCAAATCATATTCATGCTCAACGCAAACACCAAATAACATTTATTTTGGTTCAACACTAATCC
>NW_021186787.1:0-1595 GCF_002162155.2 Triticum dicoccoides
TCAGCCCAAGTAGTGACATGGCCCGCTGGGCGCATAGCTCCATAATTCTCCCACCATAGACTGGCGGGGCCTTCAAGATGATATGCAGCAAAGGTGACCTTGTCAGCCTCCGCTACCAGCGCGGAACGCAGTTTGTGAGCGATACTGCGAAGCCAGTCATCAGCGTCGAGAGGCTCGACGGAGTGGTGGAACGTGGGTGGATGCAATTTGATAAAATCACTGAGTGACACCACGTTAGTCCTCTGATGGTGTGCTGTGTTCTGTTCAATACGCTCCAACAAACGGTTGGTCTCCCGCTTGTTTCTCTCAGCTTCCATCATAACCTCGGCTAGGGAAGGAGGATGAGGCAGATTTTCATTCCTACCTTCACTGCCTTCGGCCTGCTCTTGAGAAGCAGGGTTAGCGCGCGTGTTGACCATCCTAGGTAAACAATACAACGATTTAGTCAGGATGATAAGATTCCGACATAGGATAAAATGTAAGGAATAACTCGAAATGCAAGATGATCATCCGTATGACATGGTAGATACAGAAACTGCTTCTTTATTCCATCGTCATACACACCATACAGGGTTTAGTACAAGAGCAAACAAAGTACTATTACGGTGAAAAGAGGATTACATCTCATCGGAGGCATTCCAAGCTCCTATACATTATTTTTCTACACCTCCGGAAGGAGTACAAACTAGGTCATATCCCACGAGTCACGCGGGATGATAGACGACACAGCTAGTGCGAACTAGTGATACTACCACTAACTCAGACCGATCCGTAGTAGTCCTCGTAGAAGTCACCTCCATAGCCTGGAAGCTCAACATGATCATCCGAAAACAGACGATCTCGCGGAGCTTGTGGACCATAGGGGCTAGGATGAGGCCTTGGACCAACAGACGGTGGCCTGCGGGGACCGCGAGGTGGGGTGATGCCTCCTACATCACGCCAAACCATCACGTCTGGCAGAGCAGATCTCACAGGATAGAGATCGCGCATATCTGAACATCCAGCTTGCACCGCCGGTGCGAACCGAGTCAACGTGGCCCAGTGGTCAGCACGGGTATTGAAGAGCTCTAACCTTAAGGCCCGATTTTCACGGTCCTTATCCTCGAGCATCTCAGCAGTGGTGCAAGTCCGTGAATCCTCCTGAGTGGGGTCAGCATAGATAGCCTGGAGATACCCTTGTGCTCCCGGAAGTGATCCTGGCATATACCGGAAATCAGAGTCCCGAAATATACCAGATCTGACTCGCATAATGGTCATCATAGAGTAGGCGGCGTCCTGCACAGCCATCTCAATGGTAACCCCGAGTCCATAAGAGCAGTGAAGAGGCTCGGTGGATCCAGGATAAGATGGAAATATCCTGACAGTGCAGAGATACTGGCTTTGATTAAAATCTCGGAATTGCTCTTCGACCGTGTACTCAGGATACCAGCGGTATCCAGCCTCAGTCATTACCCTGACCAACTTGGCAGTATGGCCGGGTACATCTAGGCATCGAGTCAGGCGAACCACTTGATTGAGGTCGCGAGTGGCCATCTGAAAGCACAATCATAATGCAAGGGCATTAGAATTTCTAGCAAAATTTCGGCAGCATAACA
>NW_021186788.1:0-927 GCF_002162155.2 Triticum dicoccoides
TGTCAGCCCGGGCTCTTTATCATATGGATGCTAGCGACACTATCATATACGTGAGCCAAAAGGCGCAAACGGTCCCGGGAAAAGGTAAGACGACACCCGTGGGGATACCGTGCGTGAGGCCGCAAAGTGATATGAGGTGTTACCTGCTAGATCGATGTGACATCGAGTCGGGGTCCTGACAGCGTTGGCATTAGAGCCGGACTGCCTGTAGGTTCTCCAAGCCAAACTGGTCGATGTTGAGTCTAGAAATTCTTTAGTTATATGTAGGGGAATTGTTTGTGGGATGGAACGTAAGGCTCTTTTTACTCCTTATACCTTATGACTTTCTGATCTGAGTCAGTCCATTCTTCCACCGGGGGTTAAGGAATTAGGATCTGTTCTCTCTATCAGGATCACGAGTTACTAATCAGTAGTACCTTATAAGTTTGATGGATACAAGCCTAGTTCAGATCTACTACCACATTATGTTGCCAGAATGGTTTCAGAACTTTGATATAATGATGATGAGTGTGTATGAAATCCTTTGTCAAATGTCTCAAATCCTTTTTGAGCATTTACAGCTGTTATGCTGCCGAAATTTTGCTAGAAATTCTAATGCCTTTGCATTATGATTGTGCTTTCAGATGGCCACTCGCGACCTCAATCAAGTGGTTCGCCTGACTCGATGCCTAGATGTACCCGGCCATACTGCTAAGTTGGTCAGGGTAATGACAGACGCCGAGACGAGCACGTGACACCAGTGCCTCCCTGTCTTAGCGTAACGCGAGTCGAGGCGGACGTCGTCGCGGTAACGACGACGGACTCCAAGACAAGCACGTGACACCAGTGCCACCCTGTCTTAGCGTAACGCGAGTCGAGGCGGACGTCGTCGCATAGCGACGATGGAGGCCGAGACGAGCACGTGACAGCACTGCAACCCTGTCTTAG
>NW_021186789.1:0-1908 GCF_002162155.2 Triticum dicoccoides
ATCTTTGTGCTAGGCTTAGGATTGGGTCTTGTCCATCACATCATTCTCCTAATGATGTGATCCCGTTATCAACGACATCCAATGTCCATGGTCAGGAAACCGTAACCATCTATTGATCAACGAGCTAGTCAACTAGAGGCTTACTAGGGACATGGTGTTGTCTACGTACCCACACATGTATCTGAGTTTCCTATCAATACAATTATAGCATGGTTAATAAACGGTCATCATGAACAAGGAAATATAATAATAACTAATTTATTATTACCTCTAGGGCATATTTCCAACAGTCTCCCACTTGCACTAGAGGCAATAATCTAGTTCACATCGCCATGTGATTAACACTCACAGGTCACATCGCCATGTGACCAACATCCAAAGAGTTTACTAGTGTCATTAAACTAGTTCACATCATCATGTGATTAAGACTCAATGAGTTCTGGGGTTTGATCATGTTTTGCTTGAGAGAGGTTTTAGTCAACGGGTCTGCAACATTCAGATCCGTATGTACTTCGCAAATCTCTAGGTCATATTGTAAATGTTGCTTCCACGCTCTACTTGGAGCTATTCCAAATGGTTGTTCCACTATACGTATCCGGCTTCTCTACTCAGAGCTATCCGGATAGGTGTTAAGTTTGCATCGACGCAAATCTTTACGTCGAACTCTTTATCACCTCCATAATCGAGAAACATACCCTTATTCCTCTAAGGATAATTTTGACCGCTATCTGGTGATCCACTCCTTGATCACCTTTGTACCCGCTTGCCAGACATATGGCAAGGCACACATCAGGTGCGGTACTCAGCATGGCATACTGTAGAGCCTACGTCTAAAGCATAGGGGACGACCTTCGTCCTTTCTCTCTTTTCTACCGTGGTCGAGCTTTAAGTCTTAACTTCACACCTTACAACTCAGGCAAGAACTCCTTCTTTGACTAATCCATCTTGAACACCTTCAAGATCATGTCAAGGTATGTGCTCATTTTGAAAGTACCATTAAGCGTTTTTGATCTATCATTATAGATCTTGATGCTCAATGTTCAAGTAGCTTAATCCAGGTTTTCCATTGAAAAACACTTTTCAAATAACCCTATATGCTTTCTAGAAATTCTACATCATTTCTGATCAATAACATATACTCATCAGAAATTCTATAGTGCTCCCACTCACTTCTTTGGAAATAGAAGTTTCTCATAAACTTTGTATAAGCCCAAAATCTTTGATCATCTCATCAAAGCGCACATTCCAACTCCGAGATGCTTACTCCAGTCCATGGAAGGATCACTGGAGCTAGCATACCTTTTAGCATCCTTAGGATCGACAAAACCTTTCTGATTGTATCACATACAACCTTTCCTTTACGAAAACTGGTAAGGAAACTCGTTTTGACATCCATCTGCCTAAATCATAAATGCAGCTAATGCTAACATGATTCCGACGCACTTACATCGCTACGGATGAGAAAATCTCATTGTAGTCAACTCCTTGAACTTTGTGAAAAACTCTTCGCCACAAGTCGAGCTTCATAGACGGTGACATCATCGTCCATGTCCGTCTTCTTCTTAAAGATCCATTTATCTCAATGGCTTGCCGATCATCGGGCAAGTCCACCAAAGTCCATGCTTTGTTCTGATACATGGATCCTATCTCGGATTTCATGGCTTCTAACCATTTGTCGGAATTTGGGCCCACCATTGCTTCTCCATAGCTCGTAGGTTCATTGTTGTCTAGCAACATGACCTTCAAGATAGGATTACTGTACCACTCTAAAGTAGTATGCATCCTTGTCACCCTACGAGGTACGGTAGTGACTTGATCCGAAGTTTCATGATCACTATCATAAGCTTCTACTTCAATTGGTGTAGGTGCCACAGGAACAACTTCCTATGCGGATCTGAATTAGGAGGT
>NW_021186790.1:0-1289 GCF_002162155.2 Triticum dicoccoides
AGTTTTGGCCGATTCTGGCCCGTTTCGTGGAGTACTACTCACTGTTTTGGGGTCCAGAGTGATTTCCATGATTGACGAACCCAGGGGTGCGTTTACATGTCGGTCATCAACATTCGCGGTTTTTGTCGATTCTGACCCGTTTCGTGGACTATTACTCACCGTTTTGGCGTCCCAAAACGATTTCCATGGTTGTTGAACCCCAAGGTGTGGCTACGTGTCGGTCATCAACAATCACAGTTTTGGCCGATTCTGGCCCGTTTCATGGACTAGTACTCAGTTTTGGTGTCCCGCTAAGATTTCCACGATTGACGAACACCGGGGTGTGTTTGTGTGTCGGTCATCAACACTTGCAGTTTTGCCGATTCTGGCCCGTTTCATTGACTACTACTCACTCGTTTGGGGTCCCTGAGAGATTTCCATGATTGACGAACCCTGGGGTGCGTTTATGTATCGTTCAACAATAATCCTAGATTTGGCCGATTCTGGGCTCTTTCATGGACTATTACTCACCGTTTGGGGTCCCAAAGCGATTTCCATGGTTGTCGAACCCCAAGGTGTGCTTACGTGTTGGTCGTTAAGACTCGCAGTTTGGCCCGGTTCTGGCCCGTTTCTTGGACTATTACTCGGTTTTAGGTTGCCAAAGTGATTTCCGCGATTGACGAACCTTGGGGTGTGTTTCCGTGTCGGTCATCAACACTCACAATTTGGGCCGATTCCGGCCCATTTCGTTGGCTATTGATCACTGTTTTGGGGTCCCGGAGTGATTACCACGATTGACGAACCCAGGGATGCCTTTTCGTGTCGGTCATCAACACTCGCGGTTTTTGTCGATTCTGGCCCGTTTCATGGACTATTACTAAATCTTTTTGGGATCCCAAAGCCATTTCCATAGTTGTTGAACCCCGAGGTGCGCTTACGTGTCGGTCATCTACAATCGCAGTTTTGGCCGATTCTTGCCCGTTTCATGAACCCAAGGGTGCGTTTACATGTCGGACATCAACACTCACAGTTTTGGCCGATTCTTGCATGTTTCTTGGACTATTACTCACCGTTTTGGGGTCCCAAAGCGATTTCCATAGGTGGTGACCCGAGTGTGCGATTACATCTTGGTCATCAACACTTGCAATTTTGGCCGATTCTGACCCGTTTCGTGCACTATTACTCATTATTTTGGGGTCCCGGAGTGATTTTCATGAACAAACCCCAGGGTGCTTTAAGTGTCGGACATCAAGACTCATAGTTTTGGCCAATTCTGACCCGTTTCCTGGACTATTACTCACTGTTTTGCG
>NW_021186791.1:0-1804 GCF_002162155.2 Triticum dicoccoides
TACTCTACCCTCGAAAACTGTTGCGATCCCCTATACTTGTGGGTTAACAAGACTATTTTCTGGCGCCGTTGCCGGGGATCATAGCTCTATTCTTTGAGTCACTTGGGATTTATATCTGCTGATCACTATGAGGAACTTGAAAGACAAAAAACCAATATTTATCCCTGAACTACGAGGGGAGGTAAGGAACTGCCATCTAGCTCTGCACTTGATTCTCCTTCTGTTTTGAGTAAACTTGCGACACCTAAACCTGCTTCTGCTATTGATTCTGATATGTTGCATGTTATTGATGATGCCACGTCTGCTATGCATGATACTTATGATGAAACTACTTCTATGCTTGATAACACTGTGCCATTAGGTGAATTTCTTGATGAACAACTTGCTAGGGCTAGAGAGAATGAAATTATTGAAACTGATAATATTGATGAAAGTGATGATAAAGATTCTCCCCTAGATATGAATTGCCTGTTGTGCCTGAGGGTTATGTGTAACGCCCCGAGACCGATGTGCCAGGTGTCGTCTAGTTATTTGCTGTTGTTGCCTTGTCATTTCTTGCGTGTCATGCATTGCATATCATGTCATCATGTGCATTTCATTTGCATACATGTTCGTCTCATGCATCCGAGCATTTTTCCCGTTGTCCGTTTTGCAATCCGGTGCTCCGTTCTCCTCCGGTGGTCATTTCTACCTTCTTCTCGTGTGTGGGGATTAAACATTTCCGGATTGGACCGAGACTTGCCAAGCGGCCTTGGTTTACTACCGGTAGAAATCCTGTCAAGTTTCGTGCCATTTGGACTTCGTTTGATGCTCCAACGGTTAACCGAGGGACCGAAAAGGCCTCGTGTGTGTTGCAGCCCAACACCCTTTCAAACTGGCCCAAAACCCACTTAAACCTCCTGCATCTTCTCGGGCGTTCGATCATGATCGCGTGGCCGAAAACCGCACCTCATTTGGACTCCCCTAGCTCCCTCTACCTATAAATATGTGGCCTCCCCCGAAATTTTCGCGGATGAAACCCTAGCCTTCCTCTACCTCGCGCCCGGACGAAATCGCCACCGCGCCCGGACATGTCCGGCCTCTCCTACGCCAATCCGGAGCCGCCAAGTGGCATCGCCGCCTCCGGCCGCCGCCGGCCCGCGGGGCCCGCGTCAGGCCCGTGCGGGCCCAGATCCGGCCGCCGCCCGACGCACCTCACCCTGCCGCGCGCCGCCTGAGTGCCCCGCCGCCTTCGCCGCCAGAGCCGCCGGTGGCCGACTTCTCACCGCCATGCGCCGCCGCGGCCATGCGCCGCCGTGCCTCGCCTCCTTCCCGCCGGCGCCGCCCTTCGCTGGCGTGGCCCCGCCGCCGCCGCCATGCGCCCCGCCGCCGCCTTGGGTCGCCGGGTCCGCCCCCGGTGCAACTCCGGCGAGCCCCGCGTCCTCCTCCACCGCGCTCCGGCGAGGTCTCCTCCAAGTCCGGCCATCTCCATCGTCTCCAGCGAGGTCCCGTGGATCGGGACCAGATCCACCACTCCCCCGATCCAAACGCCCCGTCCAGATCCGGATCCCTCCGTCCCGCACGTCTCTGTCCCGGGTTGAAATTAAATGTTATTCAATATGCTAGTAAAACTCTAGACAATGCCTAAAGAAATTATGCTACTACTGAAAAAGAATTCTTAGCAGTTGTATTTGCTTGTGATAAGTTCAGACCTTATATTGTTGATTCTAAAGTAACTATTCACACGGATCATGCTGCTATTAAATATCTTATGGAAAATAAAGATGCTAAACCTAGACTTATTAGATGGGTTCTCTTTCTACAA
>NW_021186792.1:0-1261 GCF_002162155.2 Triticum dicoccoides
GCAGGTAAGGTAAGGGAGGCCCAACAGAAGAAAGACCTCGAACTCGCTGAGAAGATCAAGCTTGCTGACGAGAAGTTAGCTTCAGTCACCAAGCTTGAACAAGACAATACCAATCTGAAAGCTGCTCTTGGGATCGCCAACAAGGAGATCAGTCGACTAAAAACTGATAAAGCTGCCCTGACCGACCAAGTCAGCAAATTGACTGGGAAGAAAACCGATCTGGAAGCCTTCCTGAGTGGTCTTGCCAAGAAGCTGTTTCTTATGCTTGAAGGTAAACCTCTATGCTTGGCAAACATTTCCAATTGTGGTTTTTCCATTCGACCATCCCCTTGACTTAGTGATCATCCTTGCAGAATTTTGTCAAAACTTTGAAGAAGAAACTAGCCGGCTGGAGCCAAACCTCGACCCCGTCAATTCCCCGGTGAACGATGAAGTTGCCATGGATGTTTTCCGACTGGAGTCTCGTGTTGCAGCTGTCGTGGACTATCTCGGAAGGCTGAAGGCTGCCACATTTCGCATCGACTCGACGCTCTGGCCTGAGGAGACACTTCAGAATGACCTTGAGTCGCTGATGGCCCGCTTGAACACGATCCCTGGTCGAGTGCAGGAATGGAAGAAGTCCTCGGCTCGGTGTGGTGCGGATGTTGCTCTGTGTCTGGCCCGAGTCCACTGTAAAGATGCGCGAGAAGAGAAGCTGGCGGCTCTTCGGGTGGCCAACACCAAGAAGCACGACTTCAGGTCCTTTATGGAAACTTTCCTTGCAGCTGCCACTCGGATCGCCGACGGAATTGACCTTGATGAATTCGTTGCTCCTTCCAGCCCTCCACAGGAGGGGTAAAAAACTTCTTCTGGCTCGACGCTTTAAATTTGCCTCGGTATGCCGAGTGGAATTGTAACCGATAAACCTTAACAGGCTTAACGCCTGAGCACTCTCGGTTCCTTTAGATATCGATTCAAACTTGAATTTGGTGCTTGGATACGATTGCCTTTGGCTCGAAATGTCTTTTGCAGGTTCAAAGCAAGGCGCCTTTACTGCGATCGACTTATTCTTCAGTCCACTTAAGCGAGCACTGGGCTGCAGCTAAGCCCCCGAGTGAGAGGTTTACTCTTCTCTCGGCAGGATTTTGATAACTTAGGCGAGTGCTTGGACTGCAGCTAAGCCCCCGAGTGAGAGGGTTGTTCTTCACTCGGTAGGATTTTTATAACTTAGGCGAGCATAGGGCTGCAGCTAAGCCTCCGAGTGAAAGTCCGGCTTATCACT
>NW_021186793.1:0-1369 GCF_002162155.2 Triticum dicoccoides
GGGAATTTCGTGGCCCTTGGTGGAGGGGTCCGAAATCAACCCTATCTCTTGTTTCCCCACACATACGGACTCTAAAAATAGCCTATACTTATGTATTTCGAAATTACATGGGCCTGGCCCAATAATAAGGTGACGCGGCACCTATAATAACCTCGGGACGAAATTTATGAAGTGGCATCTTGTATATTTCGTCCAAGGCTTCATGCGCCCATTATGGTGGCTTCAAAGTCCTGAAATCATCACTTGTAACTCCGTTCTTGTTCCCCTTGCGCATGCCATCATCTCCATGCTTGTTCTTGCTCCAATGTTCATCCTTCTCCAAGCTAGGCCCTTTATTTGTAAGCAAAACAAATGTATCCAATTTAGGCAGCATCATATTCTCATGAACATTAGAATCATTACCAAGAAACAAAAGTACCTGGTAATTCAGTTGGCGTGCGCGAGCTCTAGTAATTGGTCCAGTATGTATAGCAACAGGGCCCGTGGGTGTAACAATTGTATTGATGTCCTCATCACAATTTCAAAAGGGCACATCTTAGTAGTAGAATGCAATGAACGATTATAAGCAAATTCAATATGAGGCAAGCATTCCTCCCACATTTTCTTATTATTCTTCAAAACAGCCCTAAGCATAGTAGACAACGTTCTATTGACTACTTCAGTTTGTCCATCAGTTTGGGGGTGACAAGTAGTACTAAAAAGCAGTTTAGTCCCCAACTTAGCCCATAAACATCTCCAAAAGTGGCTAAGAAATTTAGTATCACGATCTGAAACAATAGTATTTGGCACACCATGCAAGCGAATAATTTCACGAAAGAACAAATCAGCAACATTAACAGCATCATCGCTTTTATGACATGGTATAAAGTGTGCCATTTTCGAGAATCTATCCACGACAACAAACATGCTATCCCTCCCCTTCTTTGTTCGAGGTAAACCTAAAACAAAGTCCATAGATATATCCTCCCAAGGAACACTAGGTACAGGCAAAGGCATATATAAACCATGAGGATTGAGTCGTGACTTAGCTTTTTGACATGTAGTGCATCGAGCAATAAAACGCTCAACATCCCGTCTCATCTTTGGCCAAAAGAAATGTGTAGCAAGTACGTCCTCCGTCTTCTTCACGCCAAAGTGTCCCATTAATCCTCCTCCATGCGCCTCCTGCAACAACAAAAGACGAACGGAGCTAGCTGGAATGCATAGCTTGTTAGCACGAAACACAAATCCATCATTAACAACAAACTTGTTCCACATTCTTCCTTCTTTACAATTCTGCATTACATCTTTAAAATCAGCATCATGCACATATTGATCTTTGATGGTCTCCAAACCAAATATTTTGAAGTCAAGTTGTGAAAGCATAGTA
>NW_021186794.1:0-1464 GCF_002162155.2 Triticum dicoccoides
CTGAGCAAAGCGGTAACATAGCCAATCAACGGTTTGCTAGGACATGGTGGGTTAGAGGTTTGACATGGCAATTTGGGAGGCTGACAAGCAAATGGTAGGCATCGTAGCATTGGCATAGCAAGAGCGAGCAAACTAGCATAGCAAAGATAGTAGTGATTTCGAGGGTATGATCATCTTGCCTGAGATCCCGCAAGGAAGAAGAACGAGTCCAAGAAGAAGACAAACGGCCGTAGACGAACGAATCCTCACAACTCCGGAACGAAACCGAAGCTAACGTGAGAAGCAACCCGGAAAGAAACAAACAACATAGTAAACACACAAGCATAAACAAGTCATGATGCACAAACAAGTATGATGCATGTCCGGTTTAATGAGGCATGGCATGGCAAAGTGCACAAACAATCCTACAAATTAAATGGAGCTCAATATGCAACTGCATATTGACGGAACACCACATCAATTATTTAGTTATCTCTCGTTTAAGCTACCCAACAATATTAACTGTTGTTAAACATGGCAAGAGGTGAATCATAATATAAACTATACCATCTAAACAATTTAAATGGGGCCGGATATAAAAACAACAAATCCGGTAAATCCCCATATGCATTTAGCAATTTAATGCAACAACAAGTTTAAACATTTTAAATGTTGTTATCATGATGCGGATGACATATACAAGTTTTATGCAATTTTATGAAAATGTTGACATGAGCATGTTATGAAGCATTTGTCGCCATGGTGGAAGGAAAAAGGTGCCACGGCGGTGAAACAAAAATGGTGCCACGGCAACATATCCGAAAATGATGCCACGGCAACATATCGGTTCCGGTAGCTCACAGAGATACCGGTGCAAAAGGAGGCGTGAGCGTGTCATGCAAGATGGTGGGGTGATCCCGGCTTCCGGGTTCCCACGGGACGGTGGCACGGCAAAAGAGGGGCATCGCAAGGACGATTCGATCACGGTGCAAAACTCGAGCATCTCATTCAACACATGCAATCGGTCCACGGCGATCGTCTCGGGGTTATACCTTTGAAGCGTGCATTCGGGGCGGAACGCGTTCGTAGTGGAAGTAGTCGTTCACGGAGCGGTCGTCGTCGGAAGTAGACGTTCACGGGCATCGTGGGAGTAGTGGTACACGTTCGTTTTTCGGAGAGGTACTTGACGAATCCAACATCTTCGGGGCGACGGTAGTGGTTCACGGACGTCGTGGTACTTGTCGGTCCGGTCTTGGTGTAGATGTACAAGGCAAACGTAGTGGTACTAAGCGCTGGTCGTCGGAGGGACTTGCCGAAATCCACAGAGCCGGTGTGCTTGTTCAGGCGTCGGTCTTGCTGGAGGGGGGTACTTGTCGCATCATCGGGTGTAGTTCTGCATGAAGGTCTTGATGAATCCGAAGGGGACTTGGCGATCCAAAATTGCTCCTGTTCGGGTAGGCATCGTGACAACAGCTCGAGGCTGAG
>NW_021186795.1:0-940 GCF_002162155.2 Triticum dicoccoides
TTGATGAGATGATCAAAGCGTTTGGGTTTACACAGACTTATGGAGAAGCCTGCGTTTACAAGAAAGTGAGTGGGAGCTCTGTAGCATTTCTCATATTATATGTAGATGACATACTTTTGATGGGAAATGATATAGAACTCTTGGACAGCATCAAGGCCTACTTGAATAAAAGTTTTTCAATGAAGGACCTTGGAGAAGCTGCTTATATATTAGGCATCAAAATCTATAGAGATAGATCGAGACGCCTCATAGGTCTTTCACAAAGCACATACCTTGATAAGATATTGAAGAAGTTCAATATGGATCAATCCAAGAAGGGGTTCTTGCCTGTGTTACAAGGTATGAAATTGAGCTCAGCTCAATGTCCGACCACGGCAGAAGATATAGAAGAGATGAGCGTCATCCCCTATGCCTCAGCCATAGGTTCTATTATGTATGCCATGCTGTGTATCAAACCTGATGTTAACCTTGCCGTCAGTTTGGTAGGAAGGTACCAAAGTAATCCCGGCAAGGAACACTGGACATCGGTCAAGAATATCCTGAAGTACCTGAAAAGGACTAAGGAAATGTTTCTCGTTTATGGAGGTGACGAAGAGCTCGTCGTAAAGGGTTACGTCGACGCTAGCTTCGACACAGATCTGGATGACTCTAAGTCACAAACCGGATATGTGTATATTTTGAATGGTGGGGCAGTAAGCTGGTGCAGTTGCAAGCAAAGCGTCGTGGCGGGATCTACATGTGAAGCGGAGTACATGGCAGCCTCGGAGGCAGCACATGAAGCAATATGGGTGAAGGAGTTCATCACCGACCTAGGAGTCATACCCAATGCGTCGGGGCCGATCAAGCTCTTCTGTGACAACACTGGAGCTATTGCACTTGCCAAGGAGCCCAGGTTTCACAAGAAGACAAGGCACATCAAGCGTCGCTTCAACTCCATTCG
>NW_021186796.1:0-4444 GCF_002162155.2 Triticum dicoccoides
CCGCAGGGGCGGGGCAGGGAGAGGGAGAGGGGAAAGGGGAAACAGATCCCACGACCAACGCTGACTTCTGTTACAAATTATAGGTGGTTTGCCATATACATAAATCATTTATACAGCAATGCAAAAATGAAAAATATAGTTTTTTAAATACAATCTGAGCTGACATCGACACTGTTACGGCTGCCCCTAATTGACCAAGGTGACCTCTAGACTGTGCCCTTCGAGAATCATCTTGTTGAGATCCGTGAGAATCATCCTGTCACGAACTCATGCGCTCAGGATCAGATCCGAGAGGGGAAAGGGGGATGAGATCGAGACTTGAGAGAGAAGCTTTGTTTCCAAGGGGAGAGTACAGATTTGGTGAGAGTTCAGAATCATCACACACTACTCGCATGCCTTGCCTACTGGCCTACAGCTGGCTAAATAGCCGTACTTCACTTGTCCTCTCGCCTTACAGGTGGGTCCATGCCACATGGCAGAGGGGGTCTACACCATCACGCGTCCACCGCATCATCTCCTGGTGATGCCGGTGTGGCATTCCCCACTCCTTCAGAACAGGCATCGTCTTCAGGAGCTGCTTGCTGCTCATCGTCGCCGATCGATGGTGTGTCCCACGCCGGTCCTTGTAGAAATCGGCGGCGAAGGGTGTCATGGTCCTCCCAAGTCATCGCCGTCTCGTCGTTGGGCCAGCGCACCTTGACCTGCACCAGGGCGCTGTTGCCGCGCTTGATCATGCATCGCTCCAGGATCTCCGACGGTTTGTCGTCGTGGCCGGTGAGGTCTGGCGGTCGGGGCAGCTCAGAGAAGATCGGTGTATAGTTGGGGGTGAACGGCTTGAGCTGTGACACGTGGAAGACGGGGTGGATCTTGTTGTCCGCCGGCAACTCCAATTTGTACGCCAGCTTGCTGATCTTGTCGATCACCGTGAATGGCCCAAAATACTTGTACGCCAGCTTGGCGCAGGGTCTGTTCGCCACCGACGACTGCGCATAGGGTTGGAGCTTGAGGAGAATAGCGTCGCCCACTTTGAAGGAGCGCTCGGTGCGGTGCTGATCGACCTGCTTCTTGAATCGATGATGGGCACGGAGAATGTGCTCGCGCAGCCGCGTCATGTGCACACCCCAGTCCCAGGGCTTGCCGTTGATCATGGGCACCGTCTTGTCATCCCAGAGTGCCATGGCGCCCAGGTTGGGCTCCACTCCGTATAGAGCTTTAAGGGGGAGCATTTGATCGGGGAATGGAAAGACGAGTTGTACCAGAATTCTGCTGTAGGCAGCCATCGACGCCATTGCCGCGGCGCGTCATGCACGGTGCAATGCAGGTACATTTCCATGCACTGGTTGACGCGTTCGCTTTGGCCATCCATCTGGGGGTGATACGTCGTGGAGTAGAGCAGCTTGGTGCCCGCGTTGACGAAGAGTTTGCGCCAGAGTGCACTGGTGAAGACGCGATCGCGGTCGGAGACGATGGAGCTCGGGATGCCGTGGAGCTTGACGACCTGATCCCAGAAGACCTTGGCCACTTGTGGAGCTTTGAAGGGGTGGTGAAGGGGGATGAAGTGCGCTGATTTGGTTAGTCTATCCACGACCACCATGATGGAATCGAAGCCCTCTGACGATGGCAAGCCTTACACGAAATTCATAGTGAGGTCGCGCCAGGGAGCTGATGATACGTGCAAGGGTGCGAGCGTGCCCGCCAACTTGGATTGCTCGTGCTTGGCGTGCTGGCAGACTGGGCACTACCGCACATAGTCGGTGACGTCGGCCTTCAAGCCTTCCCACACGAAAAGCCTTTTGATGCGCTGGTAGGTGGCCGTGGCGCCGGAGTGACCACCGACCGCGCTGTCGTGCAGTGCGCTGATGATCTTGGTGTGCAAGGACGTGTTCCTGCCGATTCAAAAGCGGTCCTGCTTGCGGATGAGCCCCTTGTAGAGCTCGAACCCGTCGTCGTCGGGTGATACGTCTCCAACGTATCTATAATTTTTGATTGCTCCATGCTACTTTATCTACTGTTTTGGACTATATTGGGCTTTATTTTCCACTTTTATATTATTTTTTGGAACTAACCTATTAACCGGAGGCCCAGCCCAGAATTGCTATTTTTTTGCCTATTTCAGTATTTCGAGGAAACATAATATCAAACGGAGTCCAAACGGAATGAAACCTTCGGGAACGTGATCTTCTCACCGAACGTGATCCAGGAGACTTGGACCCTACTCCAAGAAGTTTCCGGGGAGGTCACGAGGGTAGAGGGCGCCCCCCTGGGCGCGCCCCCTGCCTCGTGGGCCCCTCGGAGCTCCACCGACGTACTCCTTCCTCCTATATATACCTACGTACCCCAATAGACCAGATACGGAGCCAAAAACCAAATTCCACCGCCGCAACTTCCTGTATCCACGAGATGCCATCTTGGGGCCTGTTCCGGAGCTCCGCCGGAGAGGGCATCCACCATGGAGGGCTTCTACATCAACACCATAGCCCCTCCGATGAAGTGTGAGTAGTTTACTTCAGACCTTCGGGTCCATAGCTAGTAGCTAGATGGCTTCTTCTATCTTTTTGGATCTCAATACAATGTTCTCCCCCTCTCTCGTGGAGATCTATTCGATGTAATCTTCTTTTTGCGGTGTGTTTGTTGAGACCGATGAATTGTGGGTTTATGATCCAGCTTATCTATGAATAATATTTGAATCTTTTCTGAATTCTTTTATGTATGATTCAGTTATCTTTGCAAGTCTCTTCGAATTATCCGTTTGGTTTGGCCAACTAGATTGGTAGTTCTTGCAATGGGAGAAGTGCTTAGCTTTGGGTTCAATCTTGCGGTGTCCTTACCCAGTGACAGAAAGGGTTGCAAGGCACGTATTGTATTGTTGCCATCGAGGATAACAAGATGGGGTATTTATCATATTGCATGAATTTATTCCTCTACATCATGTCATCTTGCTTAAGGCGTTACTCTGTTTTTAACTTAATACTCTAGATGCATGCTGGTTTTCATATCCACAGAACTAAAAAGGGGTGGGAAAAGCAACCATATTTTAACTAGTTATTCATCCATTCATCCCCATCTAAAAAGACAGATGATTAGCACAGACAATAACTTGTAGTCATTGTATATATGATTGTGCAAACAAAAACATTCTAATCTAGCACAAAAAATTAACTTAGTAATGATCCATTAATGGTATCGGAAAACAAAAAACACTTGAAAAATCACTGGAAAATACAGATGGAAACACATTGAATCATTTTATCAAAAGAAAAGTTTCAACAAAAGGGGATTGATATAACCCTGAGCATTGTACAACTTTTGCTGGGCATGGACAAAAAAAACCACTGGAACATAAATTAACACAAACAAACATTCACAAGAACTTGTATACTATCCACACAAAACTAGCACAAGTCTATCACAGATGCCATATTGCCAGGAGAACGCACAACACACAAGTGCACACTAATTCTCATCTACATGGGAATTAGCAAATCCATTCTTACTAATATATTTATAAAATCAACATAATTCTAGTACTTGGGACATACTTTTCAAGTCAAAAATATGTACATATGATTTTCAAATTTAAAATATAAATAATTATTCATAGTCAAAGTTTTAAAAGCTTGACTTGTGACATAAAGGACTACTAACCTAGCTAGCTTGATCAATCACTCCACTGAAAAATACGAAGGTAAGGCGATCAAGGAGCAGCAACACATGCAGGCATGTGCAATCCATGTATATTCACTTTTATAATGAGAAAAATGAAAATCCAAGATTTTAGATCTATCTGTGCCGACGCCGACGTTGTGGTGGCTGCCCCTCCTTAATCAAGCTAACCTTGAGATGGCATCCATCCAAAACCAGTTCATTGAGAGCAGCAAGAGCATCTTCCAGATGGGAATGTGTCGTCTCTATGGTCACATGGCCAATACCCTGTGAGGCCCTGGTCTTCTTATAGCAAATCACCTCAGCATTGGACACTTTACCATGCTCGCTGAAAAAGAGCCGTAGCTGAGTGGTCTTCACCGTAAGAGGCAGATTGCGCACCAGCAATGTAAAACTGGGAACTTGATTTCTTTCAATGTTAATGTTGTGCCGTCGAAGACTAGAAATTATTGGAGCCATCACTGATTTCCTGGCGGAGAAAAATCAATGGCATATCAACACATGTACGGTTGCATTTGCCTGATGTACTGGTCAACATAAGGATTTTGTTATCCAAAAATAAATGTGAGAAGGCTTATGCAGAGTTCCGGGTTAAACTCTTGTACCGTGTATTAGCTTGATGCGACCATTACATCAATATAGTATATCATGCTCCCTCCATTTCAAATTCGTGTCTTAGATTTGGTCACGTTTTAGTGTTAGATACATCCATACCTAGATAATTCTAAGACAAGAATTTTAAGACGGAGGTAATAGGAGATTTCATATTATAAAATAAATC
>NW_021186796.1:10024-12030 GCF_002162155.2 Triticum dicoccoides
AAGTGCATGGAAGTCCTCGCAATGGATGTAAGTGGGTAGACCACTAGCCGAGCAGCCAATAAGAAAAGCCTGAAATTATAGGAAATAATCAGCAACGCACATTTACGATAAATGAGCAACGACTAATGGCAATACAGAGACAACATGATAAACGTGATCAAAAGGCCCGAAGATAAAACCATAAAAGTAACAATCTTCTCTCACCAAAAAACAAGTGAGACAGACATGCCATCATCACATAACCAATATTTTTTCCTTCGCATAAAGAGTCCGAGAATAATATGCACTGCATCTTTTTGTGAGAGGGATTGCAGCAAAGAAGTAATAAGAAGTCAAAAACAATTATGGATGACATATAGTATAGATCAAACATTATACTTAACTAATATTTCAACATCTCCATATTGCATTAGTTGTCAATCCATCAATGAATATATAAGGTGAAGGAAAACACGGCTAAATTTTGGAACAAATAGAAAACTGACACATGTATGCACATATTTCTCTTATGTAATAAATGATGTAACTCTTTTGACTGTGAAATAAAATACCGATAGGCTTTCAAAAAAAAATGTACATGTTTCTCTTGTATGTCTGTGAATGACCAATCCTTCCATATATGTACATCCACCGACATCCCTATATAGTACCATAACGAGTTCCACTGGACCGATAGCAAGTAATTTTCTAGAGAATGGATTGAACCAAATAACACTATGGAAAGAATTTGAATGGAATTATAGGAAAAGCCTGAAATTATAGGAAATAATCAGCAACGCACATTTACAATAAATGAGCAACGACTAATGGCAATACAAAGACAACATGATAAACGTGATCAAAAGGCCCAAAGATAAAACCATAAAAGTAACAATCTTCTCTCACCAAAAAACAAGTGAGACAGACATGCCATCATCACATAACCCATATTTTTTCCTTCGCATAAAGAGTCCGAGAATAATATGCACTGCATCTTAACTAATATTTCAACATCTCCATATTGCATTAGTTGTCAATCCATCAATGAATGTATAAGGTGAAGGAAAACGCAGCAAAATTTTGGAACAAATAGAAAACTGACACATGTATGCACATATTTCTCTTATGTAATAAATGATGTAACTCTTTTGACTGTGAAATAAAATACCGATAGGCTTTCAAAAAAAATGTACATGTTTCTCTTGTATGTCTATGAATGACCAATCCTTCCATATATGTACATCCACCGACATCCCTATATAGTACCATAACGGGTTCCACTGGACCGATAGCAAGTAATTTGCTAGAGAATGGATTGAACCAAATATCACTATGGAAAGAATTAGAATGCACCTGAGAAAACAAGAAAAAAGGGTTGAGGACCTGGATAGCAGAAAGCATACACCGAGCCAATAAAGTCCTCTATGTGATTACCAGGAAAGGTAATCTAGAGTAATAAATGCATGTACACGATTCTTTCGTTTCCATCAAAATTTTCACAACTATATACATCTCCCGTCATGATCAATTCCTATCTGCTCAAATCAAGTTTCCAATGTAAGTTACAGTCAATTACACAAAAAATACAGAGCTATAGTTCATAAATTATAGAGAATCTAGGATGAACATGATATACACTCAATATGTAAGTCATGGATCAGTTCATCTGAAGAACTAGCATAGACAATAGAGAGAAATAACTGAAAGTACAGGTTACAAACCTGAGCAAACACTACAACACTGGATTTCATTAAAAAGAAAGAACAAGAATTAGAATACTACACCTAAAACTCAATGATGCAGTAAAACACAGAAGGAGAGAAATGATATGGACACAATAAATTAATCATAGCATACTCCAACTGTACATCACACATCCTAGATCATAAACAACCAACTCTAAAAAGGATGAACTAGAATGTACCCTTGCATTAGCATTCACTAGTAACAATAAATATAAAAAACACAAGTTACTTGGAGACTGAAACTTGTACAAAACAAAAGTAAAACTATAGCAATAGGGAATG
>NW_021186797.1:0-1022 GCF_002162155.2 Triticum dicoccoides
TACTAGGCTATAGAGCTAGTGCAACTCTAGTGTAAAACTATTTCAACTTGCTTATAGAGCTAGTTCAACTCTAGTGTAAAATTATTTAAACTAGCTTATACTGCTAGTTCAACTCTAGTGTAAAATTATTTGTACTAGGCTATAGAGCTAGTTCAACTCTAGTGTAAAATTATTTGAACTAGCTTATAGAGCTAGTTCAACTCTGGTGTAAAATCATTTGTAATAGGCTATAGAACTAGTTCAACTCTAGTGTAAAATCATTTGTATTAGGCTATAGAGCTAGGTCAACTCTAGTGTAAAATTATTTGAACTAGCTTATAGAGCTAGTTCAATTCTAGTGTAAAATCATTTGTAATAGGCAATAGAACTAGTTCAACTCTAGTGTAAAATCATTTGTATTAGGCTATAGAGCTAGGTCAACTCTAGTGTAAAATTATTTCAACTAGCTTATAGAGCTAGTTCAACTCTAGTGTAAAATTATTTGTACTAGGCTATAGAGCTAGTGCAACTCTAGTGTAAAATTATTTCAACTTGCTTATAGAGCTAGTTCAACTCTAGTGTAAAATTATTTAAACTAGCTTATAGTGCTAGTTCAACTCTAGTGTAAAATTATTTGTACTAGGCTATAGAACTAGTTCAACTCTAGTGTAAAATTATTTGAACTAGCTTATAGAGCTAGTTCATCTCTCGTGTAAAATCATTTGTAATAGGCTATAGAACTAGTTCAACTCTAGTGTAAAATCATTTGTATTAGGCTATAGAGCTAGGTCAACTCTAGTGTAAAATTATTTGAACTAGCTTATAGAGCTAGTTCAACTCTAGTGTAAAATTATTTGTAATAGGCAATATAACTAGTTCAACTCTAGTGTAAAATCATTTTATTAGGCTATAGAGCTAGGTCAACTCTAGTGTAAAATTATTTCAACTAGCTTATAGAGCTAGTTCAACTCTAGTGTAAAATTATTTGTACTAGGCTATAGAGCTAGTGCAACTCTAGTGTAAAATTATTTCAAGTTGCTTAT
>NW_021186798.1:0-1276 GCF_002162155.2 Triticum dicoccoides
GTTCGGAATGGACTGGGAGAAGTGCCTTCCATTTGCCGAATTCGCTTACAACAACAGCTATCAATCTAGCTTGGGTAAAGCCCCTTTTGAAGTTCTCTATGGACGACGGTGTCGAACACCCCTTAACTGGTCAGAGACCGGGGAAAGACAATTCTTTGGCCCGGATATGATTCAGGAAGCAGAAGAACAAGTTCGTATCGTTCGTGAAAAGTTGAAAACAGCCCAATCTCGTCAAAAGAGTCAATATGACCGAAAACATAAGGCTATGACTTTCGAGGTTGACGAGAAGGCTTATCTTCGGGTCACCCCTCTGAAGGGAACCCATCGTTTCGGTATCAAAGGCAAATTGGCTCCTCGTTACATTGGACCTTTTCGCATTCTCGCCAAACGAGGAGAAGTTGCCTACCAGTTGGAACTACCTCCGTACCTCTCCAGAGTCCACGATGTTTTCCACGTTTCTCAACTCAGGCGTTGCTTCTCGGATCCTATCCGTGAAGTGGACCACGAAACGCTTGATCTCCAAGATAATCTTACATATCGAGAGTACCCCATTCGTATCCTCGATCAGGCCGAACGTACCACCCGACGTCATAATATCAAGTTTCTCAAAGTTCAATGGTCGCACCATTCGGAGGATGAAGCAACCTGGGAAAGGGAGGATCGTCTTCGACTTGAGTACCCCGCCTTCTTCCCGGAGGAACCCAAATCTCGGGAAGAGATTCTTTTGAGTGGGGGTGAGTTGTCACACCCTAGCTAGTCATGCATTAGAGTGTTGCATCATGTTTACTCTTTCATCAGAAACTTGAAATGGGGATCTGTGAAACCCTCAGAATCATTTTGAAAATGACCCAAATAAAAATTTCTCCAAAAGGGTCCAAGAAAATGCTCATGTTGCTCTCTGAAAATATTGGGCAGAGATAAAAATCAAACCAATATTTTAAGAGCTCATAGATATTTATTTTGGGCATTTGGAACTAATGCATAAATATTTGCTTTGGAAATATATTAATTATATATATTAATATATGTCCAAATATTATGCCATTTATAAAGGAGCTCTGAAATAATATATCTAGCCCCTGCAAAAATTGGCATAAGTTAAATAAATGATTTAATATATTATTTAAATCAAAACAAATGTCAGAAATTAGAAAACAGAAAAAAAATAAAAGGGAGAAGCTTACCTGGGCTCCTCCACTGTGCGGCCCAGCCAGCTGGCTGGCCCAGCCAGCAGGCGGCCCAGCCCGCCTCCCTCCTCTGTCGTCTTCGTCCTCGA
>NW_021186799.1:0-861 GCF_002162155.2 Triticum dicoccoides
GGGGCGATGTGTCACATGGTGGAGGTGATGTAGTCCTGACAACAACGGATGTGGTTGTCATAGTATGCCTAGTAGTTGAAGGAACAATCATATCAACTCTTGGAATGTGCACCGTGCGCTTGTTCTCCTCGTGGCCAACACGTCGTTTTATTTCCTGTTCAGCTTCGCAAGCAAGATGAAACAAATGGTCCATAGGATAACACTCTTCATGAATTAGTATCTCTTGAATATCACGGTTTAATCCTCCCCAAAATCTATCCATAAAATCATCTTCACTTTCTTCTAAAGAGGAATGCAACAAGGTAGTTTGTAAATCATCATAATATTTTGTTACAGTTTCACTACCTTGTTTTAAGTGTTGCAACTTCTTAATCATGTCACGAGTATAATAAGGAGGGACGAAAGTATGTCGCATGGCAAGTTTCAAATCATCCCAAGTAGTAGGTATATAATCAGGGTGTAACCGACAATATTCATTCCACCAAACCAAAGCATAACCAGTGAAAGAACCAACCGCAACCTTAACCTTTTTATGTTCATTGAAATTATGGGAAGCAAATATATTTTTTATGTCGAACTCCCATTCAATATATAAAGCAGGTTTAAAACGGCCATTAAATGGTGGTATAGATACATTAACCTGATCATGTGCATTTGGATGTTTGTGCACCTCTCGTGACGGTTGTGGTATTTGCAAAGGTGGTGGCACGTCTCCCGCGATCGACAAAGCCCATGAATTGACTCTGGATCCTGTCATGATTAGTAGAACAAGAAACAAAACCCAAAAATAATGTTCCTATAACTACTAGGATGTGGTGGTAAAACGCTCACAGTAAAGCAAATATCAATGTCTTACAAGTT
>NW_021186800.1:0-2372 GCF_002162155.2 Triticum dicoccoides
TCCGAAGTCTCATCCCGACTTGTGGGGGAATCATAGTCTTCATCATCCTTTCCTCACTAGGACAATGCTCTAATAATGAAGATCATCACACTTTTATGGATTTACAACTCAAAGCTAGAACAAGATATGACTCTATATGAATGCCTCCGGCGGTGTACCGGGATATGCAATGAATCAAGAGCAACATGTATGAAAATTATGAAGGTGGCCTTGCCACAAATACAATGTCAACTACATGATCATACAAAAAGCAATAAGACAAAAGTAATGCATGTCATACGAACGGAACGGTGGAAAGTTGCATGGCAATATATCTCGGAATGGCTATGGAAATGCTATAATAGGTAAGTATGGTGGCTGTTTTGAGGAAGGTAAATGGTGGGTATATGGTACCGGCGAAAGTTGCACGGTACAAGAGAGGCTAGCAATGGTGGAAGGGTGAAGGAGTGCGTATAATCCATGGACTCAACATTAATTAAAAGACTCATATACTTGTTGCAAAAATTTAGAAGTCATCAAAAATCAAAGCACTACGTGCATGCTCCTAGGGGGATAGATTGGTAGGAAAAGACCATCACTCGTCCTCGACCGCCACTCATAAGGAAGACAATCAATAAATAAAATTGTGATCCAACTTCATCACAAAGCGGTTCACCATACGTGCATGTTACGGGAATCACAAACTTCAACACAAGCATTATTTAAATTCATAATCACCCAACTAGCATGACTTTAATATCACTACCTCCATATCTCAAAACAATTATCAAGCATCAAGTTGATCATAGCATCCAATTCACTTTCTATGATAGTTTTTATTATACCCAACTTGGATGCTCATCATTCTAGGACCAATTTTTAAGATCATAGCAAATACCATGCTGTTCTAAAAGACTCTCAAAATAATATAAGTGAAGCATGAGAGACTAGCAATTTCTTCAAAATATAACCACTGCCGTGCTCTAAAAGATATAAGTGATGCACTAGAGCAAATGACAAACTACTCCGAAAAGATATAAGTGAAGATCAATGAGTAGCTAAATAATTATGTAACTATGTGAAGACTCTCTCTCATTAAAGAATTTCAGATCTTGGTATTGTATTCAAACAGCAATCAAAATAAAATGACATTGCAAGGATAGCACAACTCATGTGAAGAATCAAAAACTTAGGCTCAGCCGATACTAACCGATAGTTGTTGAAGAAGAAAGGTGGGATGCCTACCGGGGCATCCCCAAGCTTAGATGCTTGAGACTTCTTGAAATATTATCTTGGGGTGCCTTGGGCATCCCCAAGCTTGAACTTTTGTGTCTTCTTAATTCCTCTCATATCATGGTTTCTCTTTTTATCAAAAGCTTCATCCACAACAAACTCAACAAGAACTCGTGAGATAGGCTAGTATAAACCAATGCAAAACCTTATCATTTTCTACTGTAACAAATCACTAAAATTATTATTCAACATTTCATACTAAATGCCTCTGCATATTTAATACTCCTATCCTCAAATAGAATCATTAAACAAGCAAAAATATACAAACAATTCAAACATAACATCAATCTTTCAAAACAGTACAGTCTGTAAAGAATGCAGGAGTATCAATACTTCCCTAACTCCAAAAATTATGAAATAAAATTCCCACTGTAATAAATTTATCAGACCTCATTATTCCAAAAGTTTCAACATTATATCATTCTCTGACTTTTTAGGGAATTTTTGCAACAGCGGTAAACTTTCTGTTTTCAAACAGCAACATGTATACTAGCAAAAGAAGCATGGTAAAGGCTATCCTTGACATTTTTATTGAAAATATAGATGAAAAACATTATTCTAAATAACAGCAAGCAAATACTAACAAAATAAACTGATGCTACAAGCAAAACACATATCATGTGGTGAATAAAAATATAGCTCCAAGTAAAGTTACGGATGAACAAAGACAAAAGAGAGGATGCCTTCCGGGGCATCCCCAAGCTTAGGCTCTTGGTTGTCCTTGAATATTACCTTGGGGTTCCTTGGGCATCCCCAAGCTTAGGCTCTTGCCACTCCTTATTCCATAGTCCATCGAATCTTTACCCAAAACTTGAAAACTCCACAACACAAAACTCAACAGAAAACTCGTAAGCTCCGTTAGTATAAGAAAATAAAACCACCACTTAGGTACTGTAATGAACTCATTCTAAATTCATATTGGTGTAATATTTACTGTATTACAACTTATCTATGGTTCATACCCTCCGATACTACTCATAGATTCATCAAAATAAGCAAACAACACATAGAAAACAGAATCTGTCAAAAACAGAACAGTCTGTAGTAATCTGTATCCAACGTATACTTCTGGAACTCCAAAAATCCTACCAAATTAGGAA
>NW_021186801.1:0-826 GCF_002162155.2 Triticum dicoccoides
GTCCCGGAGTGTTTTCCACGATTAAGGAACCCCGGGGTGCTTTTATGTGTCGGTCATCAACACTCACAGTTCTGGCTGATTCTGGCCCGTTTCATGGACTATTACTCACTAGTTTGTGGTCCCAGAGTGACTTCCATGATTAACGAACCTTTGGCTGCGTTTACGTGTCGGTCATCAACACTCACAGTTTTGGCCGATTCGGTCCTGTTTCATGGACTATTACTCATCGTTTTGGGGTCCCGAAGAGATTTCCATAGTTGTTGAACCCCGGGGTGCGCTTACGTGTCGGTCATCAACACTCACAAGTTTTGCCTATTCTGGCCCGTTTCATGGACTATTACTCACTGTTTTGGGGCCCGGAGTGTTTTCCACGATTAGCGAACCCAGAGTGCGTTTACGTGTCAGTCATGAACACTCCAAGTTTTGGCCGATTCTGGTCCGATTCATGGACTATTACTCACTGTTTTGGGGTTCTGGAGTGATTTTAACGATAAACGAACCTCGGGGTGCGTTTATGTGTCGGTCATCAACACTCACAGTTTTGGCCGATTCTGGCCCGTTTTGGATTATTACTCATTGTTTTGGGGTCCCGGAGAGATTTGCATGATTAACAAACCCCGGGTGCGTTTACGTGTCGGTCATCAACACTCACAGTTTTGGCCGATTCTGGCCCCGTTTCATGGACTATTACTCACTGTTTTGGGGTCCTGGAGTGATTTCCACGATTGACGAACCCTGATGTGTGTTTACGTGTCGGTCATCAACACTCACAATGTTGGCCGATCCTGGTCCGTTTCGTGCACTATTACTTAGTGTGTTGGGGTTC
>NW_021186802.1:0-975 GCF_002162155.2 Triticum dicoccoides
TACGCGACGGGGCATTGTAAGTGGCAGAGTGGCCTTGCTGCCACGATCCACTGAGATCCAGCCCCATGTCGCACGGATTCGTCCCTCCCCCACAACTTTCCTTCACCAAGTAAGGTTCGAACATGCCATCAAAATCTGCACCGCAAAATCATGAGGACTAGAAATGGCTAAGTCCCTTGTAAGACATACCCTTGGACCCAATAAGGCCAGTGGAAACAACACTCAAAACTATATGTGCCAAATGCAAAAGATACTTGGCCGATTCATGCGGATGCCGTCGTCAGAGGCTACACTGCTAAGTCATGCTCAAGGCAAATGGTATAGTCCCTTATATGACATATACAATTACTCAATAAGGCCAGTGGCGAGCACACTCAAAAGTATATGTGCCAAGTGAACAAGATACTTGACCGATTCATTCGGATGCCTACATCAGGCTAAACGGCTATGTCATGGACAAGACAAAATGGTAAAGTCCCTTGAATGAAATACGTAATCACTCGATAAGGCCAGTCGCGAGCACACTCAAAACTATTTGAGGCAAGTGACCAAGATACTTCAGCGATTCATGTGTGCAACTCATCACAAAGACCCTTACACGGACCCATGAACGGGCTGTACAGGGACACGGGAAAGAAGTGCTTGACATACTTCATGGAGGGATGTGGACGCGCCCCATGGATCACCAGGCAAAAACACTTAAAGGGAGCCGTGAACGGGTTGTACGAGGAAACGGGAAAAAACTGGCCGACAGCCGTCGTGGACGGAAGTTGACGCGCGCCATGGAAAACTGGGCAGAACCACCTACGTGGCACATAGACGGACCCTTACACGGAGCCGTGAACGGGCTGTACGTGGACACGGGAAAACCTGGCCGACGGCCGTCGTGGACGGAAGTTGACGCGCGCCATGGAATACTGGGCAAAACCACGTACGTGGCACACGCCGCGTACACAGACCCTTACACGGACCCGT
>NW_021186803.1:0-966 GCF_002162155.2 Triticum dicoccoides
CGGTATGTTACTAAGCTCGAGAACAATCTTACTTTTCAGGGCAAGACGATATGATCAAATAAGCAAGGATTGGCACTATCCTAACTCACTGATCGGAGAGTGCACCAGAAATAAGGACTAGGTAGCACAATCAACCTTAGGGTGACGATTCAATAATCAACACGCTAAGAATGAGGTTATCGTCCATTTAACTACCAAGCAATGGAGTTGCTAGCAGTATTGATTTCACACGCCATGATTCATTTGTCGGCATTCCGGTTACAATAACACGGAAACCAAGAAATTATCAATGATGATCAGAAGTATTACTGCGTCAAGAATTCATAAGATGGTGTGCAATTCCCATGATATTCCTGATATAAAGATGGTAATACTTCAAGGTAGAACAGACCAGAAGCTGGATTGGCATTTTGATCTGCGGAATACAATTGCTTTGACCCAATCCTAGATATGGATGAGATTCTGGAGTTTGTTTCTCTTATTCATTCTGAAATAGAATGGCTTGGCGGACCACAAGGGTAATAGGCATCGAGGAACGAATGCACGCATACTCTTGACTATCAATTGATAGGCGAGGGTCGGAAACAACTAAGATGGGACAACTCAAAAGAACATATGATTTTCTGAGTTGTGGATGCATGGATTAGCATGTCGAACGAAGTTCAACATATTTCTTCCGGATAACCCATGCAGAAAGGTAGAACTGGCAGAGCCACAATATATAATGGAGAACTCATCAAGAATAATCCTGTTGTGATATTTCAGTTCAACGAGGAACTTCTGCCATAAGTAGTTCATGGTATTTGGAAGAAGAAGATACCACGGACTTCAAGGACTATCGCAAAGGTTACTAATATCCTAAAGGCACTAGCAATTACTATCAACATGAAGTAGGTAGAGTGAATCTCGGGTTCAAGAACCCAGGAACAGAATACCTATTACTAAGTAGCATCACGGGATGCTTTC
>NW_021186804.1:0-695 GCF_002162155.2 Triticum dicoccoides
TGTTCGATAAATTCTCCCAGTCAATCTCGTCGGCTTGTGATCCTGGCATGGTTAGCAGCAATAGAAACACACAAGAATATGATCCTACAGACTACGAACAAGTGGTGGTGGTGGGTGTCACAAATCCGTCAAGCAAATCTCAAATTCTTACCAGTTCTTACCCAGCAGCAGGCGGTGATCGGCAACCGTTGTAGTCAAAAACTCTCAAAGCTTGGATAGAGCGATTACCAGGGAGAGTCAAACGCACGACGTAGATGTATGTGGAGCTGGGAAGGCTTATAATATGGTAGCAAAAAGGGTCAGCAATAATCAATTCAGAGATGCAAAGTTGAATAAACGCTCAACGACGGTACTGTGCTGGTCCTAGGCTAGACTGTGCTAGAGACGCGAGCCTAGAACACTAACAAAATCACGGCGCGGCACGTAAACAAGGGAAAAGCACACTCTGGGAATTTTTTTTTTCGCTCTTTTTTTTTTGCGCTTTTTTTTTTGCGCTGCTTTTTTTTTTGCGAAAAATCACTATAATGGCGAGTGCCTCAAAACTCTTCCTAGCTCAAACTGACAGGATGGGCACGAAATTTTTTCGACCAATTTTTTTTTTCGACTGCCCGGACCCAAAAACTGGAAACGGGTCAAAAAAACTTCCTATAATGGCACCTGTCTCAAAACACTCAGAAACACCTAAAAATAGGATA
>NW_021186805.1:0-1020 GCF_002162155.2 Triticum dicoccoides
CATTTGCTGAAACTTATCATGAAGCTCCTTGTTCGATAAATTCTCCCAGTCAATCTCGTCGGCTTGTGATCCTGGCATGGTTAGCAGCAATAGAAACACACAAGAATATGATCCTACAGACTACGAACAAGTGGTGGTGGTGGGTGTCACAAATCCGTCAAGCAAATCTCAAATTCTTACCAGTTCTTACCCAGCAGCAGGCGGTGATCGGCAACCGTTGTAGTCAAAAACTCTCAAAGCGTGGATAGAGCGATTACCAGGGAGAGTCAAACGCACGACGTAGATGTATGTGGAGCTGGGAAGGCTTATAATATGGTAGCAAAAAGGGTCAGCAATAATCAATTCAGAGATGCAAAGTTGAATAAACGCTCAACGACGGTACTGTGCTGGTCCTAGGCTAGACTGTGCTAGAGACGCGAGCCTAGAACACTAACAAAATCACGGCGCGGCACGTAAACAAGGGAAAAGCACACTCTGGGATTTTTTTTTCGCTCTTTTTTTTTGCGCTCTTTTTTTTTGCGAAAAATCACTATAATGGCGAGTGTCTCAAAACTCTTCTTAGCTCAAACTGACAGGATGGGCACGAAATTTTTTTGACCAATTTTTTTTTTTGACTGTCTGGACCCAAAAACTGGAAACGGGTCAAAAAAAACTTCCTATAATGGCACCTGTCTCAAAACACTCAGAAACACCTAAAAATAGGATAGCCAGAAAATTTTTCGAAAAATGCGTTTTCGAAAAATTTTGGGCCTAAACGGAGCGTGGCTACCCGACTCTTTTTTTTTCCGAAACCTACTCCGGCAAGGAAACACGAATCGGAATCTAGATGGATCTCGAAAACAAACCTAATATGACAAGAACTCGGATTGGTGGTGGATATATGGTGGTAGATGGCAGCGGTGGTGGTATATGACAGCTGTGGTGGTATATGGATACGGATTCGAAGCGGTGGCGGATAAGCGGTGGTGGTAGATGGCAGGGGTGATGATGATGGTGCGGCGGCGGCGTGACAACTTATGA
>NW_021186806.1:0-1126 GCF_002162155.2 Triticum dicoccoides
TAGCCAAAACAAGGGTTTGCTAGGACAAGGTGGGTTAGAGGCTTGGCTTAGCAATATGGGAGGCATGATATAGCAAGTGGTAGGTATCGCATCATAGGCATAGCAAAAGAGCGAGCAACTAGCAAGCAAAGATAGAAGTGATTTCGAGGGTATGGTCATCTTGCCTGCATAGTTCTCTAAGAAGTCGAAAGCTTGATCCTTGAAAACGAACTCAACGGGTCCTCAAACACGAACTCGTCTCCCGGCTCTACCCAAGACAAGAACACAAGCAAAAGGACCAACAATCAATCACGGTGCAATGCACACGCAACATGATGCAAAACATGGCATGATATGCGGGATGTGATATGCAATGCATATGCATGCTTCGGAAGGGAAAGATTGAACCAGGCCTCAACTTGGAAAATCAAGAGTGCCGCTGGGAAGATGAGTTGATTTCGGTCGAAATCGATATAAAGATCACCGGAATCGGATGCACGGTTTGCAAATGGCAAGCAAATCAAATATGGCACAAGGCTGCGATTAATAGCACGAGGCCATCTAAATGCATCAAAAACAACAAGCTACTGCACTCTAACATAACAACAAATCCCATGGCAGGGATCCACTCAAGATGCTTGACAAAATATGAACACTGAGCTACGGCTAATTCACACAATAGCAGGTTCAAACAAGCATGGCAAAAGTGCAAAAGATAACATGTTACAGACTTAGTGAAAATAACAACATGGCAGGAATTTAACATCAGGAAGCAATGTTTAGAGCAAGATAACAACATGCTACAGGCACGTATCATGGCAAGGCAAAGCATGGCATGGAGCTACACAAAACATACAACAAAAGTCCCTTACTGGCCATAAGCCAAAAGGGATCAGAAGATACAATGGCAACCATGTGAACATAGCAAGTTACGTTAACAGATCCAGACTTAGCAGAAAAACTGGAACATTGCAGAACAGATTCACGTAGGCATGTTTACGAGCTCGATGCACTCACCACAAGGCATTGCATGACAAACTAAGCATACACCCAGCAAGTAGACATGGCATAAAAGCTAAACATGGCAAGAACAACCTCATAGCATGCACGGAACAACTACAACAACCTTGGCAAAAATGCTTAACAC
>NW_021186807.1:0-1345 GCF_002162155.2 Triticum dicoccoides
ATGGTCATCATAGAGTAGGCGGCGTCCTGCACAGCCATCTCAATAGTAACCCCGAGTCCATAGGAGCAGTGAAGGGGCTCGGTGGATCCAGGATAAGATGGAAATATCCTGACAGTGCAGAGATACTGGCTTTGATTAAAATCCCGAAATTGCTCTTCGACCGTGTACTCAGGATACCAGCGGTATCCAGCCTCAGTCATTACCCTGACCAACTTGGCAGTATGGCCGGGTACATCTAGGCATCGAGTCAGGCGAACCACTTGATTGAGGTCGCGAGTGGCCATCTGAAAGCACAATCATAATGCAAAGGCATTAGAATTTCTAGCAAAATTTCGGCAGCATAACAGCTGTAAATGCTCAAGAAGGATTTTGAGACATTTGACAAAGGATTACATGCACACTCAACATCATCATATCAAAGTTCTGAGACCATCCTAGCAACATAATATGGTAGAAGAACTGAACTAGGCTTGTGTCCATCATACCTATAAGGTACTACTGATTAGTAACACGTGATCCTGATAGAGAGAATAGGTCCTAATTCCTTAACCCCCGGTGGAAGAATGGACTGACTCAGATTAGAATGTCATAAGATAAAGGAGTAAAAAGAGCCTTACGTTCCAACCCACAAACAATTCCCCTACATATAACTAAAGAATTTCTAGACTCAACATCGACCAGTTTGGCTTGGAGAACCTACAGGCAGTCCGGCTCTGATGCCAACGCTGTCAGGACCCTGACTCGATGTCACATCGATCTAGCCGGTAACACCTCATATCACTTTGCGGCCTCACGCACGGTATCCCCACGGGTGTCGCCTTACCTTTGCCCGGGACCGTTTGCGCCTTTTGGCTCACGTATATGATAGTGTCGCTAGCATCCATATGACAAGGAGCCCGGGCTGACATGACTAGTCGTAAACCCAAAGTGGCACAGACTTACAGGGACAGACATCCATGACCCAGCTTCGAACGTGTCGGTCATCAGCAAGTGGGTCCGGGCTGTAGCACTGGGCTAGCAGGACTCCGGTAAACTGGGCTGTAGCGGGCTAACAGGACTCCGGTACTCAAAGCGTGACATTTCCCCGAAGGGACAGACACAGGAACGAAGAAGGACACATGCCGGCCAGCCTAAGTGTTCCAGAGCAGTAGCAAGCTACCATGGCTCAGCGGTAACACTAGGAGACATTTCCCGGTAAGAGAGGCTACTAAAGATAAACAACTAGATAGTCAGATCCTACACATACCAAGCATTTCAATCATACACACAATATGCTCGATATGTGCAAATACAACGAAGCATCACAACATGACTCTACGACACAAGTACTTTATTTAAGGCTCAG
>NW_021186808.1:0-1416 GCF_002162155.2 Triticum dicoccoides
TCTAAAGTCCGAACAAGAGCATATAATTCTTTATCATAAGTAGAATAATTCAGACTAGGCCCACTCAATTTTTCAGAAAAGTATGCAACAGGTTTGCCATCTTGTAATAACACACCTCCTAATCCAATTCCACTAGCATCACATTCAAGCTCAAAAGTCTTATTAAAATCAGGAAGTTGGAGTAAAGGAGCATGTGTCAACTTATCTTTCAATACCGTGAAGGCTTCTTCCTGTGCGGTACCCCAAAGAAAAGGCACATCTTTCTTTGTAAGCTCATTGAGAGGTGCAGCAATGGTGCTGAAATCTCTCACAAAACGCCTATAGAATCCAGCGAGGCCAAGAAAACTCCTCACTTGTGTGACCGTTTTGGGTTGCGGCCAACTCTCAATAGCTTCAATCTTGGCTTTATCAACTTCAATTTCCTGTGGAGTAACAACATAGCCAAGGAAAGATACTCGGTCGGTGCAAAAGGTGCACTTCCCAAGGTTACCAAACAAACGTGCATCACGTAGAGCAATAAAAACAGCACGTAAATGTTCCAAATGTTCTTCCAAAGATCTGCTATAAATAAATATGTCATCAAAGTAAACTACCACAAATCGTCCAATGAAAGCACGTAAAACTTCGTTCATTAATCTCATGAAAGTACTAGGTGCATTAGTTAACCCAAAAGGCATGACTAACCACTCATATAATCCAAACTTAGTTTTGAATGTTGTTTTCCATTCATCTCCCAATTTCATACGAATTTGATGGTATCCACTACGTAAATCAACTTTGGAGAATATTGTAGAGCCACTCAATTCATCAAGCATATCATCTAGCCTAGGAATAGGATGACGATAACGAATAGTAATATTATTAATGCCTCTACAATCAACACACATACGTGATGTACCATCCTTTTTCGGCACTAGAATAATAGGAACAGCACAAGGACTAAGGGATTCCCGTATATAACCTTTGTCGAGAAGCTCTTGTACTTGACGCATAATCTCCTTCGTCTCCTCTGGATTGGTATGGTATGGTGCACGGTTTGGCAGTGAAGCACCGGGAATTAAGTCAATCTGATGCTCAATCCCTCGAATAGGCGGTAATCCCGGTGGCACGTCTTGTGGAAAGACGTCAGCGAACTCCTGCAAAATGTTAGTGACAGCAGGAGGCAAAGAGGAAGGCACGTCCTCGAATGAAAATAATGCCTCTTTGCACACAAAAGCATAGCAAACAGATTTGCTGAAATCTAGCTCATCAATATCAGATTTGGTGGCAAATAAACATGCACTTTTCAATTTAATTTCAGAAGCAACACTAGATGGTTTATTATTAGGCTTCATTTGTTGCTCAAATTCTTTTGCCACAATCTGATTTTCACTCTTATTCGTCTCCTGTTTTGCTTTATTAGCTCTATTAATATCA
>NW_021186809.1:0-1331 GCF_002162155.2 Triticum dicoccoides
TATCCATTCCCATGAGCTTAAATAGTTTTGATCGCGTGGGTGTGAGATTGCTGAGTCCCTGTGGCTCACAGATACTACAACTCCAGATGCAGGTCCAGGTGATTCCGCTCCAGGTGACGAGTACGAGCTCAAGTGGGAGTTCGACGAGGACTCTCAGCGTTACTACGTATCTTTTCCGGATGATCAGTAGTGGTGCCTAGTTGGGGTTATCGATTCAGGACCTTGTCGCATGTTGGGTTCTTTTCTATTTTGGCGCCGTAGTCGGGCCATGAGTGTTTGTTTGATGGATGTTATTTATGTACTCTGATGTGACGTGGCGAGTGTAAGCCAACTATGTTATCTCCCCCTTTTATTATACATTACATGGGATGTTGTAATGATTGCCTGACTTGCGACATTGCTTTCAATGCGGTTATGCCTCTAAGTCGTGCCTCGACACGTGGGAGCTATAGCCGCATCGAGGGCGTGACAAGTTGGTATCAGAGCCTTCCCCGACCTTAGGAGTCCCCATTGCTTGATCGTTTTTAGCAGCCGAGTTGTGTCTAGAAAAATGTTTTGAGTCCTTAGGAATTATATATCGAAGAGTTAGGAATTCTTTTTACTTCCCAGTCTCCACATCGCTCTGGTAAGGCATCCTGACGTAGAGTTTTGACTCTTCTCTTCTCAAATTTCACAAAAAAAAAATTTAGGATCACGCGAGTATTTTGGTTTTGTTCCGATGGTTTTGTGACGAGAACATTGTTCTTGGTGCCTCCTGTCTTTAGGGGTTGTGGCAGTGTCCCGGGGAGTTGAGCTCCGAGGTGTTGTCGTCACAATTTTATCGTTGCAATTCTGGTATACTTGAGATATGTGCGCGACATCGAAAATCTCCTTTATGCAGTTCGTTGGTGAGATAACCTCGACGCCACCCAGTACTGGGGCGGGAGTTCGGGAGTATCGCCATAACTTGTATAACGGATGCTTTTCGAAGGTTGAGGTAGATGGTTTCCGAAGTTTTCCTGGTTATGTGTTGAAGGATGGATACAGCTGGATGTAGGATTTGCTAGTTTGGGTGAGATATTGTGCTTCCCCTGTATCCCCAACACCTGATTGCATAACCGGAAAGGTTCGGGAGTTTCATAGGTGGGAATTCTAGTAGCTCTAGTTCTTCTCCCACGGATATTGGTTTGAGATTGGGATTTCTTACCGATTATTCGTTCTTGATCCGTACCTTGTTGAATTATTTCTCTTCCTTAATTCTTCGTGGCTTCTCAATTTATGGATATGTGACCATTTGAAGAGGAATGCATTCGTTCATTTTGTTCGGATGTGAAGACTATATGTTGCAATTT
>NW_021186810.1:0-1914 GCF_002162155.2 Triticum dicoccoides
CCTGGAAAGATGGCCTCGGTGTGAACCTGGGTGGCAGGGCGGTGTTGGGTACCCACACGCGGCGCTTCTGAGAACCAGCACCGGATGAGGAACCCGTGTCACGTCCATGCTTGCGTGTTGCGTCATAATCAGTCTGACCAGTTTCAGCACTGATGGCTTTGTTGACCAGTTTCGAAAAAGATGTGCACTCATGCAGACGGAGGTCGCGGCGAAGCTCAGGACTAAGGCCCTTACGGAACCTTGCTTGCTTCTTGGCGTCAGTAGACACTTCCTCAGTTGCATATCGGGCGAGCTTACCAAACTCTCTGCTATAGGCATCCACAGAAAGTCGGCCTTGGGTGAAATTGCAAAATTCTTCACGCTTACGGTCCATGAGACCCTCCGGAATGTGATGTTCACGGAAAGCCTCGCTGAATTCAGCCCAAGTTGTGACATGGCCCGCTGGGCGCATAGCTCCATAATTCTCCCACCATAGACTGGCGGGGCCTTCAAGGTGATATGCGGCAAAGGTGACCTTGTCAGCCTCCGCTACCAACGCGGAACGCAGCTTGTGAGAGATACTGCGAAGCCAGTCATCAGCGTCGAGAGGCTCGACGGAGTGGTGGAACGTGGGTGGATGCAATTTGATAAAATCGCTGAGTGACACCACGTTAGCCCTCTGATGGTGTGATGTATTCTTGTTCAATACGCTCCAACAAACGGTTTGTCTCCCGCTTGTTTCTCTCAGCTTCCATCATCACCTCGGCTAGTGAAGGAGGATGAGGCAGATTTTCATTCCTGGCTTCACTGCCTTCGGCCTGCTCTTGAGAAGCAGGGTTGGCGCGCGTGTTGACCATCCTAGGTAAACAAGACAATGATTTAGTCAGAACGATAAGATTCCGACATAGGATACATAATGTAAGGAATAACTCGGAATGCAAGATGATCATCCGTATGACATGGTAGATACAGAAACTGCTTCTTTATTCCATCGTCATACACACCATACAAGGTTTAGTACAAGACCAAACAAAGTACTCTTACGGTGAGAAAAGGATTACATCTCATCGGAGGCATTCCAAGCTCCTATACATTATTTTTCTACACCTCCGGAAGGAGTACAAACTAGGACATATCCCACGAGTCACGCGGGACGATAGATGACACAGCTAGTGCGAACTAGTGGTACTACCATTAACTCAGACCGATCCGTAGTAGTCCTCGTAGAAGTCACCTCCATAGCCTGGAAGCTCAACATGTTCATCCGGAAACAGACGATCTCGCGGAGCTTGTGGACCATAGGGGCTAGGATGAGGCCTTGGACCAACAAACGGTGGCCTGCGGGGACCGCGAGGTGGGGTGATGCCTCCTACATCACGCCGAACCATCACGTCTGGCAAAGCAGATCTCACAGGATAGAGATCGCGCATATCTGAATATCCAGCTTGCACCGCCGGTGCGAACCGAGTCAAAGTGGCCCAGTGGTCAGCACGGGTATTGAAGAGCTCTAACCTTAAGGCCCGATTTTCACGGTCCTTATCCTCGAGCATCTCAGCAGTGGTGCGAGTCCGTGAATCCTCCTGAGTGGAGTCAGCATAGATAGCCTGGAGATACCCTTGTGCTCCCGGAAGTGATCCTGGCATATACCGGAAATCAGAGTCCCGAAATAACCCAGATCTGACTCGCATAATGGTCATCATGGAGTAGGCGGCATCCTGCACAGCCATCTCAATAGTAACCCCGAGTCCATAGGAGCAGTGAAGAGGCTCAGTGGATCCAGGATAAGATGGAAATATCCTGACAGTGCAGAGATACTGGCTTTGGTTGAAGTCCCGGAATTGCTCTTCGACCGTGTACTCGGGATACCAGCGGTATCCAGCCTCAGTCATTACCCTGACCAACTTAGCAGTATGGCCGGGTACATCTAGGCATCGA
>NW_021186811.1:0-912 GCF_002162155.2 Triticum dicoccoides
TGTGCCTCTCGCGGAAGCAAAACTGTGACTCTCGCGAAAGGAAAAAAAACAGAAAAGCTTTTTTTTGTTTTCGAGAGGCACGGCTGTGACTTTCGGGAAAGCACATCCGTGCCTCTCGCGGAATCAAAACCGTGACTCTCGCGAAAGGAAAAAAACAGAAAACATGTTTTTTCGTTTTCGAGAGGCACGGCCATGACTGTCACGAAAGCAAAACCGTGACTCTCGCAAAAGGAAAAAAAACAAAACGCATTTTTCGCGCAAAAGAAATATTTTTCCCGAAAAAAAGTTTTTTGTCGAAAAGCTAAGAAAGACCGGTGAAAAACCAAAACATAAAAAAAAACAAAAAAACCATTTAAATAGACGAAAACGCGTGCGGAAAAATAAAAAAATAAAATCCGGAAGGAGCGCTTAGAGCACGACACATGGCGAATGGCTTAGAGCGCGCCAAGTGGTGCTGATCGTTGCGAGGCTCCCGAAGAAGTGCTCGTTAACTAGTGGCTCCCGCCTGAAGCGCTGTATAGGCGCTCCCCCTTTGTACTACAACAACAACCCCGCGAAAGCTATGTATCGCCCGTACTGATCCTAATATATTTTGTATGTAGCGCAATGCTATTGGGCCGGCCCAATAATCTAGATACATTCGAGTAATATTTTCATGTGCTTTTGTTTATCTGTTTTTTCAGTGTGTCAAGCGTTTTCCTTTTGTTTTTGCTTTTGTACTTTTCTTTTATTTCTATGATTTTGTTTGTTTCCATCTTCATTTGTCTTTGGGTTTTTCTTTCTTCTCATCATATGTCTAATATTTCAATAAACTTTTTTTTGACACATAAGGAAAACAATTATACATGTTTAACATTTTTTAAATACATGATCAATATTTTTTAAAATGTATTATGATGTCTGTCTTTTTTA
>NW_021186812.1:0-1117 GCF_002162155.2 Triticum dicoccoides
CCGAGCACATGTCGTGTGCAGACGCTAAGTGGTGGAAACATGTATGAAGAAGTACACCCCTGCAGGGTTAACATCATCTATTCGAATAGCCGTGTCCACGGTAAAGGACTTCTGGGTTGCTTATATCAGTTCATAGACAAGTGAAAGTGGATACTTTAAAATGCGCAAGATAAGCGTGAGTGCTATGGATGGCGTTCTCGTAGGGAGACGGGAGCGGATCCATAGTGGTGTATTGATATGGTGAATATGTGGACTCGTGTGCGCCACCTCAAAAGAGTCGCTTGCAGTCGTAGTTCAGGATAGCCACCGAGTCAAAGCTGGCTTGCTGCAGTTAAACCCCACCATCCCTTTGTTGATAATGATGCATATGTAGATAGTTCTGATGTAAGTCTTGCTGGGTACATTTGTACTCACGTTTGCCTATTTTATGTTTTTGTAGAGAGACTTCAGTCTCACTAGTATTTCCGCGTGGTCTTCGACGTTTAGCTTGTTACCTCAGCTACGATCTTGTGCCCTCGGCAGGATCTGATAGATAGTCAGGCTTCTCAGCCTTTTTCATTTATAGATGTCTGTACTCAGACATGATAGCTTCCGCTTGTGCTTGGATTTGTATGCTCTGATTGTTGGGTCATGAGACCCCTGTTTGTAATATCTCGCTCCTTGGAGCCTAATGAGTAAAATACTTGAGTCGTAGAGTCATGTTGTGATGCCATGTTGTATTTGCACATATCGAGCATATTGTGTGTATGTTATTGAAATGCTTGGTATGTGTGGGATCTGACCATCTAGTTGTTTATCTTTAGTAGCCTCTCTTACCGGGAAATGTCTCCTAGTGTTTCCACCGAGCCATGGTAGCTTGCTACTGCTCCGGAACACTTAGGCTGGCCGGCATGTGTCCTTCTTCGTTCCTGTGTCTGTCCCTTCGGGGAAATGTCACGCGATGAATACCGGAGTCCTGTTAGCCTGCTACAGCCCGGTTCACCGGAGTCCTGCTAGCCCAGTGCTACAGCCTGGATTCACTCGTTGATGACCGACATGTTCGATGCTGGGTCATGGATGCCTGTCCCTGTAAGTCTGTGCCACTTTGGGTTTACGACTAGCCATGTCAGCCCGGGCT
>NW_021186813.1:0-927 GCF_002162155.2 Triticum dicoccoides
AGGAAGCAGAAGAACAAGTTCGTATCGTTCGTGAAAAGTTGAAAACAGCCCAATCCCGTCAAAAGAGTCAATATGACCGAAAACATAAGGCTATGACTTTCGAGGTTGACGAGAAGGCTTATCTTCGGGTCACCCCTCTGAAGGGAACCCATCGTTTCGGTATCAAAGGCAAATTGGCTCCTCGTTACATTGGACCTTTTCGCATTCTTGCCAAACGAGGAGAAGTTGCCTACCAGTTGGAACTACCTCCGCACCTCTCCAGAGTTCACGATGTCTTCCACGTTTCTCAACTCAGGCGTTGCTTCTCGGATCCTATCCGTGAAGTGGACCACGAAACGCTTGATCTCCAAGATAATCTTACATATCGAGAGTACCCCGTTCGTATCCTCGATCAGGCCGAACGTACCACTCGACGTCATAATATCAAGTTTCTCAAGCTTCAATGGTCGCACCATTCTGAGGATGAAGCAACTTGGGAAAGGGAGGATCGTCTTCGACTCGAGTACCCCGCCTTCTTCCCGGAGGAACCCAAATCTCGGGACGAGATTCTTTTGAGTGGGGGTGAGTTGTCACAACCTAGCTAGTCATGCATTAGAGTGTTGCATCATGTTTACTCTTTCATCAGAAACTTGAAATGGGGATGACAGAACCCCCAGTCCCCTCTGAAACCAACTAGGGTTACTAAAATAATTTTTCAATGAACCTGAAATGCCCTTCTAAAATGCCCATCATTTTTGCCTTGGTTCAGAACCTCTGCCAAAAATGGTGCACATTTTCCTAGGCCATCCTAGGGTTTTTGAATTAAATCATAAATATTTGAATTTGGGCATTTAAAATAATATAAAATATTTAAATGCTCAAATATCTCCAAACTAAAATGTTTCATGTTGGAAATAATCCAACTATGGGCCAGGAATAGTTTGGTGA
>NW_021186814.1:0-1071 GCF_002162155.2 Triticum dicoccoides
AAATTACATGGGCCTGGCCCAATAATAAGGTGACGCAGCACCTAAAATAGCCTCGGGACGAAATTTATGAAGTGGCATCTTGTATATTTCGTCCAAGGCTTCATGCACCCATTATGGTGGCTTCAAAGTCCTGAAATCATCACTTGTAACTCCGTTCTTGTTTCCCTTGCGCATGCCATCATCTCCATGCTTGTTCTTGCTCCAATGTTCATCCTTCTCCAAGCTAGGCCCTTCATTTGTAAGCAAAACAAATGTATCCAATTTAGGCAGCATCATATTCTCATGAACATTAGAATCATTACCAAGAAACGAAAGTACCTGGTAATTTAGTTGGCGTGCACGAGCTCTAGTAATTGGTCCAGTATGTATAGCAGCAGGGGTTGTGGGTGTAACAATTGTATTGATGTCCTCATCACCTTCTTGAAAATAAAGCCGTCCTCGGCGTTGCTTAATCTAAAATGTGGCTAACAAAGGAGACAAGGTGTACATGTTGTATATGTATATGTCATCCATTTTTACTTCCCTTGATTTTTGCATATATGACACATGAATAGATGAGTAACTTGCACAGTTCATAAAATCTAAAGCCAAAAAATTAGCACAAGAAGTAGAAGGCATGAAAATATTGCAACTGAGTTTGCACATATAAGTGAAGCTCTTATTCATTTCAAAAGATTGACAATGTTCATTATTAAACCATCCCAACATTGGTGAATAAACCTTACTTGCATCAAATTTACATGCTACAACATGCTTAAATAAGCAAACATGCAATAAGTCATTCAACACAGAATCATCACCAAGATTAGAGGTCATATCAAAATGATTAAACATTGGTTCTTTTGCATCAATAGTTAATTCAATGGGTGCACTCAAAATTGTTGGTATTTCAGTTGTTTGATCACATGGCAAAGTCAAATTATCAACGTAGTCCTCTAAAATAGGTGGTGTGATCAAAGTAGTGGGTAGCTCATCAGATGGTGCATTCAAATTGACAAGGCATTCATCATTCTCATGTAGAGATGGAAGATCAGTACCTTTGTCATTACCTCTTATGATCAACTCAGATGA
>NW_021186815.1:0-1246 GCF_002162155.2 Triticum dicoccoides
GTGAGTAATAGTCCACGAAACTTGTCAGAATTGGACAAAACTGTGAGTGTTGACGACAAACACATAAACGCACCCGGGGTTCATCAATCGTGGAAATTGCTTTGGGTCCCCAAAACGCTGAGTAATAGTGCACAAAATGGACTAGAATCGGCCGAATATGTGAGTGTTGATGACCGACACATAAACGCACCCCGGGGTTGGTCAATCGTGGAAATGACTCTGAGACCCCAAAAAAGATTAATAGTCGAAGAAACGGGCCAGAATCGGCCAAAACTGCGAGTGTTGATGACCAACGCGTAAGCACACCTTGGGGTTCAACAACTATGGAAATCGCTTCGGGACCCCAAAACGGTGAGTAATAGTCCACGAAACTTGTCAGAATTGGACAAAACTGTGAGTGTTGACGACAGATACATAAACGCACCCGGGGTTCATCAATCGTGGAAATTGCTTCGGGTCCCCAAAACTCTGAGTAATAGTGCACAAAACGGACTAGAATCGGCCGAATATGTGAGTGTTGATGACCGACACGTAAACGCACCCAGGGGTTCGTCAATCGTCGAAATGACTCCGAGACCCCAATATACAGTAATAGTCCAAGAAACGGGCCAGAATCGGCCCAAACTATGATTGTTGATGACCGATACGTAAGCGCACCTTGGAATTCGACAACCATGGAAATCGGTTTGGGACCCCAAAACGATGAGTAATAGTCCATGAAACGGGCCAGAATCGGCCAAAACAGCGGGTGTTGATGACCAACACGTAAGCACACCTTGGTGTTCAACAACTATGGAAATCGCTTCGGGACCCCAAAACGGTGAGTAATAGTCCACGAAACTTGTCAGAATTGGACAAAACTGTGAGTGTTGACGACAAACACATAAACGCACCCGGGGTTCATCAATCGTGGAAATTGCTTTGGGTCCCCAAAACGCTGAGTAATAGTGCACAAAATGGACTAGAATCGGCCGAATATGTGAGTGTTGATGACCGACACATAAACGCACCCCGGGGTTGGTCAATCGTGGAAATGACTCTGAGACCCCAAAAAAGATTAATAGTCGAAGAAACGGGCCAGAATCGGCCAAAACTGCGAGTGTTGATGACCAACGCGTAAGCACACCTTGGGGTTCAACAACTATGGAAATCGCTTCGGGACCCCAAAACGGTGAGTAATAGTCCACGAAACTTGTCAGAATTGGACAAAACTGTGAGTGTTGACGACAGATACATAAACGCACCC
>NW_021186816.1:0-1068 GCF_002162155.2 Triticum dicoccoides
ACAAGAATGTAGGGCCAATGATGATAAACTAGCATCCTATACTAAGCATTTAGGATTGCGGGTAAGGTATCAATGACTGTAGCAGCAATGACAGGCTATGCAGCAGAATAGGATTAACGGAAAGCAGTAACATGCTACGCTACTCTAATGCAAGCAGTATAGAGAAGAGTAGGCGATATCTGGTGATCAAGGGGGGGGGGCTTGCCTGGTTGCTCAGACAAGAAGGAGGGGTCGTCGATGACGTAGTCGTCCACAGGGGCATCAGCATCGTCACGGGGGCTACCGGAGAGAAGAGGGGGGAGAAACAGTAAATACATAGCAAGCAAGTGCATAACAGGTCAACAAGCAGAGCTAGACGTGTTCTAACGCGGTATGAGGTGATGCTGGCGAAGGGGGAAATCGTCCGGGAAAGTATTCCCGGTGTTCCGTGTTTTTGGGCAGAGGAGCCGGAGGGGGAAAGTTGCGAGTTTGATATGTTAGGGGTGTGTGGCGGACGAACGGGTTGCGTATCCGGATTCGTCTCGTCGTTCTGAGCAACTTTCATGTTGAAATTAATTTAATCCGAGTTACGGATTAAAAGTTATGATTTTCTAAAGATTTTATTAATTTCTGGAATTTAATTAATTAATTAATTAATTCAAAAAATGGATTTATGACGTCAGCATGATGTCATGCTGACGTCAGCAGTCAACAGAGTTGACTTGGTCAACCTGACATGTGGGTCCGGGGGGACCCACCTGTCATCCTCTAATTAGGTTAATTAGGGTTTAGGTTAATCTAATTACAGTTTAATTAAACTTAACTAGTTAATTAATTTAATTAAACCGGATTAATTAACTTAATTAATTCATTAGTTAATTAATTAATAATTAATTTTATTAATCATTTTTATTTTTATTTAATAATTTTATTTTTAATTCCTTTTTTTTAACCGTTCTGGGGTGTGGGCCCCCGTTGTCATAGGGCCACTAGGCCTTAGCGGATCGGGTGCGCCCGATCGGGAGGTGCGGGCGAAGGGGCACCCGCACGCGAGGCCACCAGGAGCGAGGCGGGGCGCCAGAATCCGGC
>NW_021186817.1:0-1672 GCF_002162155.2 Triticum dicoccoides
AATTCATCCACCTCTCATATTATATCCACTCATGATAAATTGCTCACCTTGTCTTGCTGCTCTAACCATGAAGTTTCTACTTCCACTAGTCCTCTTGTTTCTAGTGTTGAAACTAACCATGTAGAGGAAATTAATGAGCTCAAGGCCCAAGTCACTAGTTTGAAGAAAGACTTGGAAAAGTGTGATGTTGGACATAATTTTCACTCCAACAAGAAGAAGTCCAAGAAAAAGAAAAAGGGACAAGGGAATTACAAGAATTCGGCCAACATTACTTGCTTCAAATGCAAAAAGACTGGACATCATGTGAGATCTTGCCCATTAAAGTAAAGGGCTTATAATGAGAAGCTACATGGGAAGCGGCCTCAAGCTCAATCTCAAGTTGAAGAACAACCACTATCCATGATGAAACATGTTATTGCTCCCCAAGTCGAGAAATTAAAGAAGAGAAAAGGGAGGAAATGTTGCTATGATTGTCGTCAAAAGGGACACATAGCTTCATCATGCCCCAATGGTAACATATCTAAGCCTCCTATAGTCAATAATCATTATTCACTAAGGACGGATATTGTTGGCAATGTGTTTGCCAAATTTGTGGGTGCCCAAAGTGGTTTCAAAGTGGACAAGACCATTCGGGTTGCCAAGCCTATTGTTACTAACTCATTAGGACCCAACTTGGTTGGGGACCATCAAGCTCAAACTTGATCAATAGGTGTGTGGAGGGCATTGGAGACTTGGCTACTTCATGAAGAAAAACTATTTTCACCATATGTTATGGTTAATGCCAAGTCAAGTGGATTATCATCATATCTATCAATCCAATGCTCCTCTTTGCGATAACTTGTACTTGCATTGTTTACATTTAAAGTTACTATGTCCCTTGCATGTTTAGGTTTTGTACCTAGCATGTGCTTTTATAGTTGTGCTTCCTAGTATGCTTGATTTGTGTTATCTAGCTTGTGTAGGTCGCAATGCACTTCATATATTTACGTGTGTGGTTTCAAGCCTTTATTGCTTCATTAGTTGAATCTTACTTGGCTCTTTTGAGATATTAATGGATCATCACATTATGGGGGAGTGCTATGTTTTATGCATTTCACAAACCTTAAATGTGTATGTATGTGGGATACCACCTAGTATTGTTAGTGCAATATTATCTAGTTACTATGTGGTATGTAAAGCTCATTTGAAACTTAAATTCTCATCCATTAATTATCCTTAGTTGGGTTTCATTTGCTTCTTGTGGATAATACATGGATCATCATATTGTGGGGGAGTGATATGCTTTGTGCATATCACAATCCTTGTTAATATGAACAATTGAGGGATGCCACTTAGAATTTATATTTGAGATTATCTTATATCTCCGTGGCATGCAATGTCTTGTTTACGTATGGCATTCTTGTGCGGTTTTGGTCATGGTTATCTTTAAAATCATATTTGGAAAATCATTTGATTAAAGCTATTCCAATTATTGCTTTGCATAATGATCTATCTAGTTGGAATGTTAATATTATTCTATCCAAGCATTGTGTTTATTTCTAAACTCTCATGTTATGCTTGTGTTAGTATAGATGATCATGTACTTATTTGGTTTCTACACCGAATGATAACCCGAAATACCATTTTGTTTGAATTCATCTTATTGCTCTATATGAGAGTTTGTTATCTCATT
>NW_021186818.1:0-1233 GCF_002162155.2 Triticum dicoccoides
ATTATAGTGTCGCTAGCATCCATATGGTAAGGAGCCCGGGCTGACATGGCTAGTCGTAAACCCAAAGTGGCACAAACTTACAGGGACAGGCATCCATGACCCAACATCGAACGTGTCGGTCATCAGCGAGTGAATCCAGGCTGTAGCACTGGGCTAGCAGGACTCCGGTGAACCGGGCTGTAGCGGGCTAACAGGACTCCGGTATTCATCGCGTGACATTTCCCCGAAGGGACAGACACAGGAACGAAGAAGGACACATGCCGGCCAGCCTAAGTGTTCCGGAGCAGTAGCAATCTACCAAGGCTCAATGGAAACACTAGGAGACATTTCCCGGTAAGAGAGGCTACTAAAGATAAACAACTAGATAGTCAGATCCCACACATACCAAGCATTTCAATAACATACACACAATATGCTCGATATGTGCAATACAACATGGCATCACAAAATGACTGTACGACTCAAGTATTTATTCAATAGGCTCCGAGGAGCGAGATATTACAAACATGGGTCTCATGACCCAACACTTAGAGCATACAAATCAAAGCACAAGCGGAAGCTATCATGTCTGAGTACAGACATCTATAAATGAAAAAGGCTGAGAAGCCTGACTATCTACCAGATCCTGCCAAGGGCACAAGATCGTAGCTGAGGTAACAAGCTAAACGCCGAAGTCCACGCGGAACTACTAGTGAGACTGAAGTCTCTCTGCAAAACATAAAATAGGCAAACGTGAGTACAAATGTACCCAGCAAGACATACATCAGATCTATCTACATATGCATCATTATCAACAAGGGGGTGGAGGGGTTTGACTGCAGCAAGCCAGCTTTGACTCGGTGGCTATCCTGAACTACGACTGCAAGTAACTCTTTTGAAGTGGCGCACACGAGTCCACATATTCACCATATCAATACACCACTATGGATCCGCTCCCGTCTCCCTACGAGAACGCCATCCATAGCACTCACGCTTATCTTGCGTATTTTAGAGTATCCACTTTCACTTGTCTATGAACTATGCAAGGGGTCCAAGTTTCCATATCCGAGGAATCCGGCTATTCGAATAGATGATGTTAACCCTGCAGGGGTGTACTTCTTCACACACGCTTTCGCCACTTACCGCCCTGTACACGTCATGTACCTCGGCAACCTTCAAGCGGAAGCCGGGCGAGGGAGTCGGCCACGACCTGACTAACCGAACAAGTCTCTAGTCCAGGTTTATCGCCTATTC
>NW_021186819.1:0-1078 GCF_002162155.2 Triticum dicoccoides
AAACAGAAATCCATCGTTAACGACAAACTTGTTCCACATTCTTCCTTCTTTACAATTCTGCATTACATCTTTAAAATCAGCATCATGCACATATTGATCTTTGATGGTCTCCAAACCAAATATTTTGAAGTCAAGTTGTGAAAGCATAGTATAGCGACGAGACAATGCATCAGCAATAACATTTTCTTTTCCCTTCTTGTGTTTAATGACATAAGGGAAAGTCTCAATGAATTCAACCCATTTAGCATGTCTACGATTCAGTTTAGCTTGACTTTTAATATGTTTCAAAGATTCATGATCAGAATGTATAACAAATTCTTTGGGCCATAAATAATGTTGCCATGTTTCTAAAGTCCGAACAAGAGCATATAATTCTTTATCATAAGTAGAATAATTCAGACTAGGCCCACTCAATTTTTTCAGAAAAGTATGCAACGGGTTTGCCATCTTGTAATAACACACCTCCTAATCCAATTCCACTAGCATCACATTCAAGCTCAAAAGTCTTATTAAAATTAGGAAGTTGGAGTAAAGGAGCATGTGTCAACTTATCTTTCAATACAGAGAAGGCTTCTTCCTGTGCGGTACCCCAAAGAAAAGGTACATCTTTCTTTGTAAGCTCATTGAGAGGTGCAGCAATGGTGCTGAAATCTCTCACAAAACGCCTATAGAATCCAGCGAGGCCAAGAAAACTCCTCACATGTGTGACCGTTTTGGGTTGCGGCCAACTCTCAATAGCTTCAATCTTGGCTTTATCAACTTCAATTCCCTGTGGAGTAACAACATAGCCAAGAAAAGATACTCGGTTGGTGCAAAAGGTGCACTTCCCAAGGTTACCAAACAAACGTGCATCACGTAGAGCAATAAAAACAGCACGTAAATGTTCCAAATGTTCTTCCAAAGATCTGCTATAAATCAATATGTCATCAAAGTAAACTACCACAAATCGTCCAATGAAAGCACGTAAAACTTCGTTCATTAATCTCATGAAAGTACTAGGTGCATTAGTTAACCCAAAAGGCATGACTAACCACTCATATAATCCAAACTTAGTTTTAAATGCTGTTTTCCATTCATT
>NW_021186820.1:0-569 GCF_002162155.2 Triticum dicoccoides
GTATCTTTTAGATATATGTTTTTGTATGTATGTTCATATATGTTTTTTATGTATGTTCATATAGGTATATATGTATGTATTTTTTTAATTGTAATGATGTTTAAAAAATACATATATGCAAAAGTTAGATTTTTTATTAGAAAAGTTTTATCTATATATGTTCTCTGATTTAGTACATTTTAGGTTAGTTTCATTTAAAAAAAGTTTTATATATTTAGAAAGAAGGAATAGAAGGAAGAAGAAGGAAGAAAATGTTTTATATATGAGGGTCGAGAGGGGGTCGACGGTCGAGAGGGGGTCGTCGAACATGATAGGAAGAAAAGGATAAAAAAAGAAGAGGAAGAAGAAAAAAAAGAGGAGAAGAAAGAATAGAGGAGATCTTCTCCTCTCTCTTTTTTTCTTCTTCTTCCTCTTTTTTTATTAGGAACGAGGGTCGTCGAGGGTCGCCGAACATGAGAGGAAGAAGAGGATAAAAAAAGAAGAGGAAAAAGAAAAAAAGAGGAGAAAAAAGAATAGAGGAGTTCTTCTCCTCTATTCTTTCTTCTCCTCTTTTTTTTTCTTCTTCTTCC
>NW_021186821.1:0-1311 GCF_002162155.2 Triticum dicoccoides
CACAACTGATACAGCCTGGAACACCATAGTGTGATGGTGTGTCCAAACGTCATAGTTGCACCCTATTGGATATGGTGCATACCATGATGTCTCTTATCGAGTTACCACTATCGTTCATGGGTTAGGCATTAGAGACAACCACATTCACTTTAAATAGGGCACCACATAATTTCGTTGAGACGACACCGTATGAACTATGGTTTGGAGAAACCTAAGTTGCCGTTTCTTGAAAGTTTGGGGCTGCGACGCTTATGTGAAAAGGTTTCAGGTTGATAAGCTCGAACCCAAAGCAGATAAAATGCATCTTCATAGGACACCCAAAAACAGTTGAGTATACCTCCTAATTCAGATCCGAAAGCAATAGGGATTGTTTCTTGAATCGGGTCCTTTTTCGAGGAAAGGTTTCTCTCGAAAAGTTGAGTGGGAGGATGGTGGAGACTTGATGAGGTTATTGAACCGTCACTTTAACAAGTGTGTAGCAGGGCACAGGAAGTTGTTCCTGTGGCACGTACACCAACTGAAGTGGAAGCTTATGATAGTGATCATGAAACTTCGGATCGAGTCACTACCAAACCTCGTGGGATGACAAGGATGCGTACTACTTCAGAGTGGTACGTAATCCTGTCTTGGAAGTCATGTTGCTAGACAACAATGAACCTACGAGCTATGGAGAAGCGATGGTGGGCCCGGATTCCGATAAATGGCTCAAGGCCATAAAACCCGAGAGAGGATCCATGTATGAAAACAAAGTGTAGACTTTGGAAGAACTACTTGATGGTCGTAAGGCTGTTAGGTACATATGGATTTTAAAAGGAAGACAGACAATGATGGTAAGTGTCACCATTGAGAAAGCTCGGCTTGTCGTTAAGATGTTTTTCGACAAGTTCAAGGAGTTGACTACGATGAGACTTTCTCACTCGTAGCGATGCTAAGAGTCTGTTGGAATTATATTAGCAATTACTGCATTATTTATGAAATCTTGCAGATAGGATGTCAAAACATTGTTTCCTCGATGATTCTTGAGGAAAGGTTGTATGTGATACAACCGGAAGGTTTTGTCTATCCTGAAATATGCTAATAAGTATGCAAAGCTCCAGCAATCCTTCTGAGGACTGGAGTGAGCATCTCGGAGTTGGAATGTATGCTTTGATGATGATCAAAGATTTTGGGTGTATACAAAGTTTATGAGAAACTTGTATTTCCAAAGAAGTGAGTGGGAGCACTATAGAATTTCTGATGAGTATATGTTGTTGACATATTAATGATCAGAAATGACGTAGAATTTCTGGAAAGCATATAGGGTTATTTGGA
>NW_021186822.1:0-1103 GCF_002162155.2 Triticum dicoccoides
ATAGTCTAGCCAAGAGTCAAAGCTGGCTTGCTGCAATAACTCCACCAACCCTTCTTGATAATATGCATGTATGTAGGATCTGATGTAAGTCTTGCTGAGTACCTTTGTACTCATGTTGCTATAATTTACATTTTACAGAAGACGCTGCAACCCCTTCTGATGGGTTCTATGTAGACGTTGACATCAACGAGTAGGCTAAAGGCCCAGGTGGTGACCCTGAGCTTGTGAAGGACCATGTAGTATAGCTAGGCTTTCCAAGTCTCTTTTATTTTACTAGTTGTCTGTACTCAGACAAGTTACTTCCGCTGCTGGTTTGTATGACTGTATGACTTGAATGTTGGGTCGTGAGACCCGTACCTTTGTGTATGTTATGTATGGCTCACTGAGCCTTAAATAAAGTACTTGTGTCGTAGAGTCATGTTGTGATGCTTCGTTGTATTTGCACATATCGAGCATATTGTGTGTATGATTGAAATGCTTGGTATGTGTGGGATCTGACTACCTAGTTGTTTATCTTTAGTAGCCTCTCTTACCGGGAAATGTCTCCTAGTGTTACCGCTGAGCCATGGTAGCTTGCTACTGCTCTGGAACACTTAGGCTGGCCGGCATGTGTCCTTCTTCGTTCCTATGTCTGTCCCTTCGGGGAAATGTCACGCATTGAGTACCGGAGTCCTGTTAGCCCGCTACAGCCCGGTTTACCGGAGTCCTGCTAGCCCAGTGCTATAGCCCGGACCCACTTGCTGATGACCGACACGTTCGAAGCTGGGTCATGGATGCCTGTCCCTGTAAGTCTGTGCCACTTTGGGTTTACGACTAGTCATGTCAGCCCGGGCTCCTTATCATATGGATGCTAGCGACACTATCATATACGTGAGCCAAAAGGCGCAAACGGTCCCGGGCAAAGGTAAGGCGACACCCGTGGGGATACCGTGCGTGAGGCCGCAAAGTGATATGAGGTGTTACCGGCTAGATCAATGTGACATCGAGTCGGGGTCCTGACAGCGTTGGCATCAGAGCCGGACTGCCTGTAGGTTCTCCAAGCCAAACTGGTCGATGTTGAGTCTAGAAATTCTTTAGTTATATGTAGGGGAATTGTTTGTGGG
>NW_021186823.1:0-1316 GCF_002162155.2 Triticum dicoccoides
AATAACATTTAGTTTCTTATCAACTCGTTGTCCTAGAACAGCACCTACAGCATAATCACTAGCATCACACATAATTTCGAAGGGTAAATTCCAATCAGGTGGCTAAACAATAGGTGTAGAAATCAAAGCTTTCTTAAGTAATTCAAATGCTTCTACACAATCATCAGCGAAGACAAAAGGAATATCTTTTTGTAAGAGATTAGTCAGAGGCCTAGAAATTTTGGAGAAGTCCTTAATGAACCTCCTATAAAAACTGGCATGACCAAGGAAACTTCTTATACCTTTAATGTCCTCGGGACATGGCATCTTTTCAATAGCATCAACTTTAGCTTTATCAACTTCAATACCTCTTTCAGAAATGTTATGCCCCAAGACAATGCCTTCATTAACCATAAAGTGGCACTTTTCCCAATTCAAGACAAGACTAGTATCTTCGCATCTCTACAAAACTCGATCAAGGTTGCTCAAGCAATCATCAAAAGAAGATCCATAAACGAAGAAATCATCCATGAAAACCTCACAAATCTTTTCACAAAAGTCAGAGAATATAGCCATCATGCATCTTTGAAAGGTAGCAGGTGCATTACATAAACCAAAAGGCATACGTCTGTAAGCAAAAGTACCAAAAGGGCAAGTAAAAGTGGTCTTTTCTTGATCCTCTGCTGACACAGGTATTTGAGAGAAACCAGAGTAACCATCTAGAAAGCAAAAATGTGTATATTTAGATAATCTTTCTAGCATTTGATCAATAAAAGGTAGAGGGTAATGATCCTTTTTAGTAGCTTTATTTAACTTACGAAAATCAATTACCATCCTATAACCTGTAATAATTCTTTGCGGGGTCAATTCATCCTTATGATTAGGAACAACAGTAATACCTCCCTTCTTAGGGACACAATGCACAGGATTTACCCACTGACTATCAGCAACAGGATAGATTATACTAGCTTCCAGGAGCTTTAGTATTTCCTTTCTTACCACTTCTTTCATCTTAGGATTTAAACGTCGTTGGTGATCAATAACTGGTTTGGCGTCTTTCTCCAATTTTATTTTGTGTTGGCATAGAGTGGGACTAATGCCCTTAAGATCATCAAGAGTATATCCAATAGAAGCATGGTGCTTCTTCAGAGTTTTGAATAATCTCTCCTCTTCTTGCTCTGAAAGGTTAGCACTAATAATAACAGGATATATCTTCTTTTCATCAAGATAAGCATATTTACGAGTATGAGGTAATGGTTTAAGCTCAAAAACGGGATCACCCTTGGGTGTTGGAGGATCCCCTAGGATTTCAACAGGCAAGTTGTGTTTCAAAATAG
>NW_021186824.1:0-1316 GCF_002162155.2 Triticum dicoccoides
AATAACATTTAGTTTCTTATCAACTCGTTGTCCTAGAACAGCACCTACAGCATAATCACTAGCATCACACATAATTTCGAAGGGTAAATTCCAATCAGGTGGCTAAACAATAGGTGTAGAAATCAAAGCTTTCTTAAGTAATTCAAATGCTTCTACACAATCATCAGCGAAGACAAAAGGAATATCTTTTTGTAAGAGATTAGTCAGAGGCCTAGAAATTTTGGAGAAGTCCTTAATGAACCTCCTATAAAAACTGGCATGACCAAGGAAACTTCTTATACCTTTAATGTCCTCGGGACATGGCATCTTTTCAATAGCATCAACTTTAGCTTTATCAACTTCAATACCTCTTTCAGAAATGTTATGCCCCAAGACAATGCCTTCATTAACCATAAAGTGGCACTTTTCCCAATTCAAGACAAGACTAGTATCTTCGCATCTCTACAAAACTCGATCAAGGTTGCTCAAGCAATCATCAAAAGAAGATCCATAAACGAAGAAATCATCCATGAAAACCTCAAAAATCTTTTCACAAAAGTCAGAGAATATAGCCATCATGCATCTTTGAAAGGTAGCAGGTGCATTACATAAACCAAAAGGCATACGTCTGTAAGCAAAAGTACCAAAAGGGCAAGTAAAAGTGGTCTTTTCTTGATCCTCTGCTGACACAGGTATTTGAGAGAAACCAGAGTAACCATCTAGAAAGCAAAAATGTGTATGTTTAGATAATCTTTCTAGCATTTGATCAATAAAAGGTAGAGGGTAATGATCCTTTTTAGTAGCTTTATTTAACTTACGAAAATCAATTACCATCCTATAACCTGTAATAATTCTTTGCGGGGTCAATTCATCCTTATGATTAGGAACAACAGTAATACCTCCCTTCTTAGGGACACAATGCACAGGATTTACCCACTGACTATCAGCAACAGGATAGATTATACTAGCTTCCAGGAGCTTTAGTATTTCCTTTCTTACCACTTCTTTCATCTTAGGATTTAAACGTCGTTGGTGATCAATAACTGGTTTGGCGTCTTTCTCCAATTTTATTTTGTGTTGGCATAGAGTGGGACTAATGCCCTTAAGATCATCAAGAGTATATCCAATAGAAGCATGGTGCTTCTTCAGAGTTTTGAATAATCTCTCCTCTTCTTGCTCTGAAAGGTTAGCACTAATAATAACAGGATATATCTTCTTTTCATCAAGATAAGCATATTTACGAGTATGAGGTAATGGTTTAAGCTCAAAAACGGGATCACCCTTGGGTGTTGGAGGATCCCCTAGGATTTCAACAGGCAAGTTGTGTTTCAAAATAG